>NC_072740.1:14418216-14552862 GCF_026930045.1 Uloborus diversus
AAAAACTTAACTTCAATCATTTATAACTTTAATCTTTGTTTTAAAATGTTGAAATAATAGTAATATTGGGTAACCCACACTCAATTGAAAATTAATTTAGTTTTTAAATATATTTAAGCGTTGTAATATCATCAGAAGCCAAAACTATTTTGAAGGTAAAAAATAATAGGATATTGATTATTTTGATTAACTGTGCTACAAAAATACATTGACAGCATTTAACATTATATCGTCTCCTCAAAGCAACAGTAGGATATCTTACTGTTGTTCCTGGGATTTGATATCTTACTGCTGCTCTGAGGCGACAATATGTAAAAAAAGATATTCATGGTCAAGTGTTTCATGTATTTAGCAAGTAAGGTGCTATTTGATAAAAATTACAAAAATATTCGCACCAAATCAGTTCTGAAATTTAGATTTTGGGAAAGGATTTTGATAAATGAGGTCATTTTTTTATTGCTGTGAAAGAAGTTTTTCCAAAATGGTAAATCATATAAAGAATTAATTTGAACTTGAGTGTGAATCCACTGACATGTTGCATTTTGCAGCAATTGTACTTGCCTACTCCAAAATTGCTTCAGGCTCAAAATCTGTTGTTTCCAAAATAATTAGTATCACTAAACACAAAAAGCATCATAAAAAGTTGAGATTAGCCCCCCCCCCCCCTTTTTTTAAGATACTGAACCAACTTGGACCATAAAATCTCACTCATTCTTTATCTTCACAGATTTAAACGCCTCGGCTGGGACTGACCATCTTTTGAACTTCAACCCTCGATTAACATTGACAATCTCAGTACATAAAACACATAATGATGTGAGGATTCCTAGGTGTGAAATATCAAATATAAGCCTCTAGTAGATACAAATAGCATTTTGTTTCCATAGCTGTCCATTCTGCTAGGAATAACAAAGAACTATGTGAAAGCAATGAAGAAAGAAGGTTTTTGTTAGAAGTGTTTGTCTAGCATACGTTCTGAAGTACGAATGCAGGCATTTTCAAAATTCTGCACACAATGCAGGACAGCAAACTTAAAGCATTTGAGTTGACTGTTTGAAAGGGACCCCAACGTACAACACTAGTTTTTGTTTATAACCCACCTGGTAATCTGCCTGAGACATCGATCCTAGAAAATGCTACTGATAGAAATACTGTTATCATTGGAAATTTCAACTGTCATTCTACAACATGGGATTACAAACAGTCAAAGCCCCGGAAGATCTTGATTCTTCAGCTCTTGCTCTTCAACATACTACTGGGCATACTTTTCTTTCCTTAAAGGAGAGAAGGCAAATCCTGACTTTGTCCTCTTACACCTAAATTTATCCATAAAAATCTCTCTTGACCTCTTAGAATCTTTTAGTGGATGTGGACATAAATCGATTTTTTCATTCTCAGAGCCCCTCTCCTAGCAAGGACTCTTTTCCTAGATGGAATCTTAAGAAAGCTAATTAGATAAAATTCTCCCAGTTGACTGACAAACTTATAGATATAGTAGAACTTGATTTTTTGAACCCTTACATTATTGGAGACTATAACAGAGGCCATTCGTGTCTGTGCCCAGGCGTCTATTCTAAGAGGAAAAATGAGAAAGTACAAACCTTTCTGGACTGCAGAATTAACTGAACTATAGAAGAAAAAAGGCACTGACTGTTTGTAAGCTGAGCTTGTTGGTATTATTAAGAGTAATATATTTCTTCAAGATTCACAGGCTGCTCTAAAACGAGCATGAAAAGAGCCAAAGAAAAAAAGGCATTAATGATTTTGCTTCCGTTTTAGATTTCAGAAAGATAGTGTCCTAGCTCAGTGACACTATAGAATAGATATAGAAAAGTAGTGTCTTAGATATGAAACATGTGAGTCAAAAAAATTTGTAATCTTCATATAATTTTTTTTTAACTTTTCAATTTACAAAACTTGAACAGAAGAGCGTCTGTCATGGGATCTACCATTCATAAAATACTATATTAAGATTGGCATTATGTGTTAAAACCAAAGGTTATGGGGCATTTATACCACCTAACCTACCTAACTGAACTCCTGGCAAGGGTTTGTGTCAAAATTTAGGAAGTTAGCCCCATATAAAATGTGCTCCAAGTATAAAAATAATTTTTAACTAGGAGCTCTTTCAGATTTTAGAATGTTACAGTTCTTTAGTTTGTTGTTGTGATTTATTGGTTACTTTACAATCTGTTCAAAGACAAGTAATGAAAAATGTTTTTGATATTTATTTTATTGAATTTTTCCCAGGGAAAAAATCAACAAAATCCTTCCATACAGATAAATTGGATGAAATGGGTTCAGAGAGGCAGTTATTAATATCTTCTATGGGTAAGAACTGAAATGTTTGGTTTTCTTCTATTACTCTTTCAGGAGGAACAAAGTTCAATATACAAGTTAGAATAGTAATTATAATGTAGGAAATTTTAATCTATTAGACTTCAAAAATTTCCAATTTAGTGTGTAGTTGCAGAAAAATGAATTAAATTGTACAAAAATAGAACAATATCAAAAAAATCTGAAAATAAAGAATTTAAGCTATTTCCAGCTCAATAGAAATTAGTTTTCGTTTTTACTGATATACAGTAAAACCTGTCTACAACGATACTGTTGGGGCCTAAAGAAATATCGTAATAGACAGGTTATCATTATAGACGGTTTGATTAGTCATGCTGACATTTTGCTGGGGCTAAAAAAAAGTATTGTTATAGACAGATTATTGTTATAGACAGTATCGTTATACACAGGTTTCACTGTAGTAACTTTTAAATTATGTTGCCTTTCAATATTTTTCAGAAAGTTCTGAAAAGTAACAGAATCGAATATTGAGCACAAAACTTTAGAAAAAGTCCCAAAACTTTAGCATGAATTACAAAAATGTCAAATATTTGAAATGAAGAAGAGCAAAGAGAAGAATTTTAAATTTTTAAATACAAATACAAATACAAAAGTGACCATCAGCAACAGGCTCTGGGCCCAGCTAGACTGGTCCTAGTCAATTTACAATCCCCAGTGAAGATCAATGACCCTCTTAAAACTATCTACTCCCTTGCTTATTACCACCTCTTCCAGTAAACTGTTCCAAGGTTCCACTACCCTGCTAAAATAATAATTTTTCCTAACATACATGTTAGCCTGAGATTTAAATAGCTTAAAACAATGACCCCTTGCCCTGTTTTCAGTCCTAAACTTCAGTCCTGTAACATCTTTCATTTTAATAAATTTAAACAACTCAATCATGTCCCCTTGGTCTCTTCTTTGCTCAAGACTGTACATTTTTAGCCTTCTAAGCCTGGAATCATAGTCTAAGTGAGAAAGTCCATTTATTAGCCTTGTAGCCCGCCTTTGAACCCTTTTCAATAATTAATATCTTCCTTAAGATAAGGAGACTAAAACTGAACAGCATACTCCAAATGAGGTCTTACCAAACTTCTATATAAGGGCAGAAGAACTTCTTTAGATTTGTTTGAAATAGATCTATTGATAAACCCAAGCATCATATTGGTGCTTACAAAAAAGGAAGTATTGTATTCACGAAAAAAGTTTCACTCAAAAATCGGTCTTAAATTCCATTTTGTCCTCCCCCGAATGAATGTTGATTTTTTTTCATCCCGACCACACGTGGATACATGTCTAAGAATGTATAGACACCTGAAGAATCCATTTTGATGATCCCCGAGTTAATTACAACAAGTTTTCTCATGACGACCGTATGTACGTATGTATGTACGCATGTATCTCCCATAACTCAAGAACGGTATATCCTAGAAAGTTGAAATTTGGCACATAGACTCCAAGTGGGGTCTAGTTGTGCAGCTTCTCTTTTGGTTGCATTCGGATGTTCCATAGGGGGTCTTTTACACCTTTTTGGGGGGAAATCATTGTTAATTTCAATTTAAACTCAAGCGGTGCTATAATTTGGCAAACAATTGCCAATATATCGCCAAGCTTTTGGTCGCCAAGTTTTGTTGCCAACTTGGCAACAAATTTGGCGTTTTTTTTTTTTTTTAATCTGGTTTTAGTTTGGGCATATTTAGAGAAGTTAACCATTGAATCACATTATGAATTGAATTCACAAATGCCGGGGCAATTGGAATTTAGGTCATAAAACCACAGGCTTTCCAATATTTCTCAGCAACACAATTAAAATTAGTTACTGCGGAGCAATCGTCCAGATGAGCAGCGTCCATGAATTGTCCAGAGCTACATAAAGTGCCGATCGGAGAATCCGTCAGGTGAAAGTGGTACAAATAGGCATTGAGACATTCATATCCTGTTAAAGGTCCGAACACAGCCAAAGCAGCAGCTCGAGGAGAATTCAGGATATAGTGGGACTTATCGCACAGTTTCCTCGGGGTTTACCTTCAGCAGCCCGGGAAGCAACACGACGAAACGCATCCCTATAAACCCTCTTGATCTCCAATCCAGCAGAGTGGAGTGGCAAGGCTCCTCGAGACCTTTGGAGAATACTAGATCCTTTCTTGGCCAAGAAGTCAGCTTTCTCATTTCCGGGCAGACCACAGTAGGATGGTGTCCACTGAAAAGCCACAGTTTTCTCAATACTCCTCAGGAGTTTTTTGCAGCTCTGTATATGAGACCCCTTAATTTCATGGTGATTACTATCGGCAGACTCTGTAGCAGATTTAGCGTTATCCAGGGTGCACCACAAGGAGGCCTGCTACGTTGCACCACACCTAAGAATTGATTCATCATTTATATGAACTGCCAATCAAATAAAGTCACATAAAACCAGATATTAATCCTCATCATGAATTTTATTACCTTAAAAGGATGAAAAATTAAGAAGTGAAAAACAAGTTATTTTAATTCAGCTATTTTGCAATAAGTTTAATAACGAAATCAAGTTTAACACTCTATGCTTGTATTCAGCTGTTGTGTGTTGTATATATCATTCTCTATATTGCATGACAAGAAAATAATTTTAAAATCTTCAGGCTAAATATCTGAAGATTTCAGTAAAAATGTAAATGTTTAACAAAAATTTTTCCTAAAAGTTACAGAAAATACCAAATTTTGATATTTTACAATGTTTTGGATATCACCTTTAATTTGAATTTTTTATAGGAAGAATTAATCAAATATTGTATAGTTTCAGTTTCATTTTGATCACACTCCATGTAAAGTATGGAGCAAAGTGAGAAACTGATACAAATTTTGAACTTAACTTCCATTGAATGCTGTAGGGACAGAAAATTACTTGCTACTTAAAAGTAGCAGTTTTAAAAACCAAGAATGATAAAGTTACAGTAGCTTGTATTTATACTAGTGTTATTTCATTTGTTTGACATCCCCAAAAATTGTTAGGTGGTACTTAGAAGTATCTGACTGAAGAAGTATTTTCCACACTGCTTATTAAGAGCTTTTCTTCACGCAATGCTTTGCATGTGATGTTCGGTGACTGGTACTTCTACTACTGTCTAACCCTGTGAATTATGCAAAGTTTGTGAAAGTTCCTCCCCTCTTATTTTGTCATTAGTCCTTTATAATGCTCTTCTTTGCAAATGTTTAATGTTAGCATTTTTTTCCACATGCCAATTGTTTAAATTCTATTTGAGTTTTCAACATGTTGATCAATTTTGTAGGAGGAAAAATGGATGTTGCTATCTTAAAATTTCAAAATTCTCTCACTGTAACCTTAAATGTGAGCGCTGTGTTGTTTAAGATCATCACTTTCTCCTGCACATACTTTCAATCAACCATGTGTGAACTTTTGGTTTGATTGTTTCAGTGGATATGCCGCCAGGGCTTTATACAAGGTGTAACAGTACAGCACTTACAGACTTTCAGGGCAGATAGAGTACACCTAGATGATGGGAAATTACATAGCAATGAATGGTCAGAAACGCTTTCCTGGCGGGATAGTGATGACACAATTCACCAAAAAGACAAGATATAAACAAGAGAAGAAAACATGTTTATTATCCTTAGCAAAACTGAGTGCGGCAACAAAAACCCTGTGTACACATGCACTGTCATCTGATGCTTCGGTTTATGCAACGAAATCTATCGTGTATACCAGGCAAAAACTTATTAGCATTTTTACTGTATTAAAAATAATAAAAAAAAAATTCTCCTCTTATTCAGGCCCTGTCTTTCTTGTGCTTTGTGTCGTCACTATCGCGTCGGGAAAGCCTTTTCGACCATGCATTGCTATGTGATTTTCCATTGTCTAGGTGTACTCTATCTGCTCTGAAAGTCTGCAAACACTGTACTGTTACACCCTGTATATAAGAAAAGTTTCATTTGGACCATCTTGTATAGTTTAGCTTTGAAGATGATGTTCAAATTTTTATATTTCTTATAATTGAATGAAAATTTAAGGACCCGCTGATGGAGAATCAGATGAAGAATCAAGTTATTCAGATGTTTCTTCAGAAAATGAAGCAACTGGAGAGCTCAAACGGAGACACAGCATTTCAACAGGCTCAACTGCAGGGTCTCAAGGAAGTGACGAATATTTTTCATCAAGTGGAAAAATAGTAGTAATATCTTATTTTAAAGTAACAGCCTTTTATTTGCTGCAATTTTATTTTAAATTTGAACTAATCAACCTGACTAATTCAAAGTATTTGTGTGTTCTTTCAAAATTCAAAGGTTTTATTAAAAGTGGTGGCTGTATCTATGTATTTTGATGCACCGGATAGCGCTGCTTTAAACTATTAAAAGATAAGGTGAGTGGGAACAGATAATTTTTACAAAGTAATGTTGTGAGGGGGCATACTGTGTATTGGGAAAGCAAAATTCCGTACAGTATGTCAATAAAGCAGGAATAATGTAGCAAAAAAGAAAAAAAAACTGTCACCTTTTGTTGCTTTTGAATCAAATCATCTTTCATGCATAGGATCATATCGTTGCCTCAGAGCAGCAGTAGGATATCTTAGTGTCATTTCTGGGATTAGATGTCTGAGTGTTGCTCTGAGGTGACGTTATTGTGAACATTGTTCTCTTGTAGATGTAATGCAATGGTGCTCGTGAAAAGTATTGGAATGCCTGCTATGTTTATATATGCTTGTTTCACTAATGTCAGGGGTGAAAGTTTTTAGTCTTTTGATGGATTTCCGCCTTTTTGAAAGAAGTTTGAAACAAAGTGAGATGGAACAAGATAAAAGTTTAACTAGATGAGTAAAATATGGAAAAATTCAGGCAAATAATTTTTATTTGTATAATTATTATAAAGAACCACTACTCATTGCCTAGCAATAAAAAGTAAATTATTCATAATTATATTCAGATAATTAGTCATAACTTTATTTCTTAAGCAATTATCATAGTTCTTTAGTACGTTTTTTTATATTTTTTATTTTGGAACACTTTTTGTAGAAAACTAGAGTTTAGTTTTTAAGTATGAAGCTCTGTATTCAATTCTTTTATGGACTTGAAAATGAAATTTGAGCCATACCTCCTTTTTATTTTGGAAATTTCCATCTGGGGGAATTTTTGTAGCTTTTACCCCTTGACTAATCTTTTTTTAAAGAAAAAGAACCACTGCAACTGTGAGTGATCCGTTGCAACAGAAAAGTGTAGGTTATCTATTGTATAAGGTAATTGTTGTTTGACAAAAAAGAAAGAGAGATACATTGTTGTACAACGCCTTTTTGTGCTTTGACAGAAAGTGGTAAGTAGGGGACTTGCATATTTAAGGAGTTAAGTATTTTTATGTTATGAGAAGTATTTCAGGTCTACCGTAAATTACTGCATTTTATCTGTGGATCATATGTTAAAAAAAGCGTAAAATTGTTGAGGTGGGGATGATAAACTACCGCAGATTATCTGCACTTTTTTTTTCTCAATGCTTGAACCTCAATTTTCAGCAGGATTCACCAATAGATACCGTTTTCATAGCCTGTATGGTTGTTTGTTTGATATAGCTTGAATTTTCCTCCGATGCCATTCACTTTGTATAGTTGTTTATTTTACAAAGCTTGAATTTGCCTCTGAAGCGATTCAGACTGTAAAATAAACCATGCAGTCATAGTAGAAGCAGTCTCCATTTGCACTAGACTAGACCATTTGCTCCTTTGTCTTGACTCTGTCTTCAAGTAATTAGCATACTGTAATCACAATTTCAGCAAGAAATCATTATTTTTTAGATTAATTTTAATTATACGTAAAATATTATTTCTTCTTCATGTTGCTAAAATTGTATGTTAAATCAAAACAACTTCGTTTTTTGGCATTGTATTATCCGTGGATTATACGCAGTTTTTTTTTTCTTTTGTCCTATTTTTGGGCTTGCAGATTATATGCTGCAGCAGATAATACAGAGGAAAATATGGTACTAATGCATTGAATAATGTTGTGACTGAATGTTTTTTTTTTTTTTTTTGCGTTTATCAAAATTTCTTGTAATTGCAATTGATGAACTTTTTTTGTTCTGTTTGCTAAAAAAAACTGTTGCAATTGTGTCTGAAAAAACTTCTCGTACCAACTCCCTTCAAGTTTAGTGCACTAAATGTAGGATACTGCAGCCTGTAGCAACTAAAAAAATAGAATATATAATAGAATAGTGTTGTTCCCCCCCCCCCCCTCATTTAATGAAGCCTGTCTATTCGAAATTTTCCGAGAGGGGGAGAGGTAAAGAGTGTCTACTTAATTCAAATTAGCAAAACCTCGCCCACTTATAAGCAAAAACATTTTTCAAAGCCCCTCAAGGCAATGAACCCCCTCAATCTTCTTGAAATGACGTGCTTGAATAAAATAGCTATAAAATGCCATTTTTATTATATCTCGTTTCTTGTATTTAGAACCATTAACATTTTTTGCCCTTCACTCATTTTCAACCCCCTCCAAACTCTTAATGGCGAAAAGCAAAGTTTTAAATATAATGACTGCAGGAAAAAACAAACATGTGTCAGTCATCCGAAAATGACAGTTGAACAAACTTGAGTATGCTAATGCTAATGCTACTGAAAATCTCGGGGCAACTCTAATCTTGTTGCAACTAGACGCAATGACGTCACCCGGATGGCGTCTTTGAGTAGTTATTTTCGACTAATTTTTTACCATGCTTGAAAAATAGCACATTTTCATAAGATGTATGAAAGTAAATTTTATTTATTTGATAATAAGAAAATGATGTCATTATAGGAAATTAAAAAAAAAAGTAATAATTTTTTTTAGAGACGTACCGAGTAGCACTTTGGCCGAGTAGCCGAGTACCGAGTACTCGGCCTTTCACTACTCGGCCGAGTACCGAGTTACCGAGTACTCGGCCTTTCACGACTCGGCCGAGTTACCAAGTACCAATTATGTTTTAACAAGAACCACCGACACACATGTGATGAATTTTGAACTTATTGGAATAGTAGTATAGACCTCCTTGTCCATATAATAGTTTTTAAAACTAAATTCCTGGTGAAATTTAATTACGCATTATATAAACAATTTTGTTTGTCAAAAATTTTACCAAAAAATGATTTTTAAAATTAAAAATAAATAAATAAAAGGTATGAATTATCAAGTAGGAATTAAAACAAATTACAGTAAAATCCCTCTAATGCGGACACTAACAGGACAATTTTTTTTTGTCCGCAATAGAGAGGTGTTCGCAGGACAGGGATTTAATAATGTTATTTGCATTGGAACTGGGGAATTAAAAATTGTCCGCATAAGAGGGTTGTCCGTTAGGAGGGGTTTCACTGTATACCAATCAATTATAGTTCTAGTCCGCCAAACATAAATATTTTTTTATAGCAGATAAAAAAAAATGTGTAAGAACACTGCAGACACATGTTTCCGCCCCCCCCCCCTTACAAGGAATGTCTTTTTCAGTGCATAACATGTGAGCTAGAGAAGGTAAAGACATTCAACAAAAAAATCCAACTTTTGTCGGATGCCTTTAAATCCACGAGCTCCCATTTTGTGCATAGAAAAAGGAATTCCTTGTAACTTCCAAAACACGTATCTGCAGTGTTCCTACACTATGCTTTTAACATTGTTTTATTTCCTTTAATTTTTTAAGCAAAGGTATTTTTATATTTTTTATAACTAATTTTTATTTGTAGCAAATATCCATTTTTAATATAAAAATTCCATATTTTCTATACTTGCCTTTTTTTGCATAATTTTTAATAAACAAGTTTAATAAACTTTAGGGACATTAAAAGAAAGATTTATACCATTGACAACAAACTTCATTATTCTCAAAATTTAAATTTGACTTATAAATTTTAATTGTAAATTATTGCTGAATATAATGCTTGCTCTTTTTTTTTTAAATATAAATTTTGGTATCTGTCTTGGACAATATTCAATTTTTTGCAACTACTCGGTATTGGCCGAGTATCTGATCAGAATTTGGCCGAGTACCGAGTACTCGGCAAATTGGCCGAGTATGCCGAGTACCGAGTAATTACCGAGTACTCGGTACGTCTCTAATTTTTTTCATGAATAGTAAAAAAAGTTGATTAAAGTAAAATTTTGCCGCCAATAAAAATCTGTGGCCTACTCTGCCTATCGGGCAATTGGGCCCTGCCTTCAAACCCATTTAGGCTAAAAATATCATTAAATCATTCTTGTTTCTTTTGTATTTTTCAAAACAATTTGGTTTCATTGTGTTTATTTGAGAATGTTTTCCGAGCAAATATTGTAGCTGCTTTTTCTTTGATTAAGTTAAGAGTAGTATTTAAAGTTTAAAGTGTAATCAAATGTTTGCTTCTTATAAATTTAATCGATTGTATATTGCTCATGCATGCATTTTTAATCTTCTTTCATTATGTACTTTTGGTAAATGATCTAATGATTTGATAAACTACTTTTTTCAGAGCAAATTGCTTGGAAGAAACATCTCTTCCAGTTCACAAGTGTATAATGATGTGTCTCAAGAAAGTCTGCCTTTTGCCAAAAATCTGAGGTAATTTTGAAAAAAGCAGCTGGTAATGTGACTTTTCATTTATATATATTTATACACTCATGTCCAAAATTAAGGTCATAAACATAAAATCTGCAAAAAAGGGAAAACTATTCACTGTGTTGATACACAATTTGGCACAGAGGTATATTACAATGGGAGAAAGAACATAGAAACATAATAACATGGAAAAGATTTTAATTGAAAATTAAAAAACAGGGTTTATCAAAAATTGTTAAATTATGAATCAGAGAAAAAGTATTTATCTTGGGAAAAGCCTGTCTAATATGGAGTGTGACCACCCTGCACTGCTGTACAAGCTTCACAATGAACTTTCATATTGTTTATGAGGGTATCAATAAATGCTTCGGGCAAAAAGTGGGATGCTCCAAAAGCGGAAAATGTTTGCTGATGTAACGATGACAAGAAAAAGAAACTCTTTCCTGTAACATTTTTGGAATTCAAGCATTCTAAAAACTCAACTGGAGGTGTTTTTTTTTTTTTTTTGTGATGTTGGGGGAGGGGTGCCGGAGGTTTACCCGCCTTCCCCCCGGAAATTCTCTTTTCTTGTTTTGCAGTTTCGCTTATTGCTTCAATATTTTAAATTCATATTAATTTGAACAAAATGTTTGCATATCATGTTGCACATATTTTATTTAATGAGCATGGCATCAAAAGTGAACATTACATTAGTTTATTGAAAAGAGATAGCTCTGTGCAGGTAAATTGGATAAAAATGAAACAACGGTTTAAAAGCACAGAAAAGATAAAAACTTTATAAAAACACAGACATGTTTCGGAGGCAATAGCCTCCTTCCTCAGTGCGAAATGTACAAATGGAGTTTGTACATTTCGCACTGAGGAAGGAGGCTATTGCCTCCGAAACATGTCTGCGTTTTTATAAAGTTTTTATCTTTCCTGTGCTTTTAAACCATTGTTTCATTTTTATCCAATTACATTAGTTTGCTAAAACAAAGATGGATCTTATTATTTTAGCGATAGTTAAAATTTTTTTTCAGTATCTGTTACATAGGAAAGATTCTTACTTTCATTCGTTAAACTAAAAAAATCATGCCTTCTGAATCTTTAATCTGTACTAATATTATAAAGCTGAAGAGTGTGTTTGTTTGTTTGAACGCGCTAATCTCAGGAACTACTGATTCAAATTGAAACATTCTTTTTATGTTGAATAGTCCATTTATTGAGGGCTGGCTATTATTTTTAAAAATCAGATTGACCGACATATTTGTAATTGCAAATTAAATGTTTAATTATTATTTAGTTCCATGAATTCCTAATAGATGGCAGGGTAGATTTAGTTCTTTGAATTTGCTCATCCAGAGGGCGCTGGCCGACAGTGTCAATAACTGCGAGAAACTATGCCGTGCAACTCAGACATGAACTGTTGCGAATGTTGCTGTTGCGGTCAGCGATCTGATTTTTGAATGCACTTTTATTTTTCGATACTCAAGTACATAATTTGACTTTGTAAGATTTTTCTATTGGGTTTTGTTTTCCTTATTTCTTCAGTGTTTGTTTCTGTTCTTATATTTGAAGATAGTTACTTATTTAAGTAAGTAATTTCATTTCTCGTATTATTCAATTGTGATTATTCTTTGTAACATTTTTATTATGGTATTGTTTATTTGGTGAAACATTTTAAATTGCAGAAAAAAACCACTTTGCTCGCTAAAGGGCAGAGTTACAGTAGCGTGGTTGCGTGGCATGTTAAGTGATGAACTACACAGTTGAAGGAATATTTTGAGTTTTAAATCTACTGTTAATCTTTTTTGTGTTTTGTCAAATACTTTTAAAATCCAAAGAGACATTAATAGGTTTTTTGAAATGGTGTGTATGCATTTTAGTTGAAGAAAAATGATCATTTTACATCAGAAAGGGGGAGGGGGAGTCAATTTTTTTTCCAACGGACTTCCTTTAAATTCCTAGCATGAGCATCGCCGTGTGGGTACTGCTAATGTAATATAAAAAGTAAAGTTAGTGAACAGCGAGAAGAGCTTGCAAATTGAATTTTATTGCGTTCAATTTAAAAAAAAAGTTGTGGGAATCCTGCAGTCCTGTGCCGTAGCACAAACCCTGCAACAGTGTTTATTTAAAAAAAAAAAAAAATTCCTATCCATTTTTGGTATTTTTGTCCAGTTCTTCTAAATATTGAATTTGCATTTTACAATGTCTCTCTGGCTCTCTGGTTTTATTGCCTTTATTGTGTTTAAACTCCTTTCTGAAATATATTTTCTATTCTTTGCTTGGCACTAATAAATAGAGTAATTACTTCAGAAACCAGGGTGCCATTTTTTAATGCTTTTTATCTGCACAAAATAACTTCTTTCAAAGAAGTTAGTAAAACTTTATTTAGCTAGAACATTGGCATTCCTTACATTGGTTGAAATTTGAAATAATTTCAACTGTTTATTTTCATGGTGCACAGTTTTTAATTTACAAAGTGCAGTCAGACCTTGTTATCACTACACCCAGATTTCACGACACTCCTTATGTTACATCATTTATTCAAAGTCCTGAGCCTATTGCATTTGCATATCATTTTAATGTTAAGAGGTTCCAGATTTCGCGACAGTGTTTTATTATAAAACTTCGGTTACCATAACACTTTGAACTGCTTAGACAAGATCAAATTTTTCTTTACATTTGAAATACATTAGAATAACTTTATGACGCCGATCTATATAACGCAATTCTCTATAAAGCGTACAATTTTTCAGAAGTAAACTATAGGTTTTGAAGTTTAAAAGATCTCTCTATGTTGCCTTGCAAACATAAAAATTGTTAGGTAAATTCAATTTTGCAACAGTTCAAAGCTTTTAAATGAAAATTAGCATTCACAGTAAAAAGAAAATACGAGATGACTCTTCAAAATGCAGCTGTTATGCAAACCATGAAGCTAGCAGAACTGCAGGATAATTCACTTTATTTTGATTGTGAAACATATTTATTTGTGATTGGCTAATTGTGTATAATTAATGCTTTAGTACTCATTGCAGATAGAACTCATTCTGAAGTGTAATATATAGATATATTCTGAATATTAGTTTCAAAACTTATGAAATGACTTATATAACGCAAAAGCTCTGGTCCCAAGATGTGCGTTATAACGGTCTTCTACTGTATTTTCTGTAAAATCAGTAAAACATCTAGAAAAGTTCATTGTAATAATTTCTGAGAAGCTATAAGAGCCCTGTGTTATTACAAAACATGCATGGCACCTGAAGAATGGCGGGGCATGTAGATAAGTTCTAAAAGCAATAGATTTTATCCTTTGACTTGAGAGACAGTAGAAAGGAATCCAAAGTAAAGATTTTAAAACTGGACTTGGGAAATAGCAAGAGAAGAGAAAAACCATAGCTTCAGCATTCAGCTGTAGTTTGTCATTGTAAGCTTATCCCATGGGAGAAAGAGAACATTATTGAGCCCCTTAATTAGATTGACTACAGATGCACAAAACCTGTGAGGTATAGAAAAGAACAGTGTTTTCCCATGTTTGAAAGGTAGGAATTAGCTGTCAGAATCTCTTTTCGCTTAAAAATCAACTATGTAGAAAGTATATTCAGTAAATTACCGCCCATTAGCCAAGGCTAAAGCAAAAATACGTGAAATACACCGCTAGCTCAGTCATTTCCAGCCGAGGACTGCAGTTTCGTGCTTATTAGCACTCATCAGCCCGGCATAGGAAAGTGACTGAGCTGGAGATGGAAAACCTCTTAAGGAAGCCAAGAGTGCGAAACATAAATGGCGGATGGGCGGTAATTTACTGAATATACCTTGCCTCGCGTTCAATCTTCGAGTTGAACCGAACCATTGCTTCGGTCATTCGTCTGGTCTGCTAATTCCATATTGGTTCCCAGTTTGTTTTGCACTCTTGACTTCCTTAAGAGGTTTTCCATCTCCAGCTGAGTCACTTTCCTATGCCAGGCTGATGAGTGCTAATAAGCACGAAACTGCAGTCCTCGGCTGGAAATGACTGAGCTGGCGGTGTATTTCACGTATGTAGAAAGTATGATTGTTTAATCTGTTATTCAAAAAGTAACCACTATTTTTGGATTGCTTTAGCAAGAAATAAAAAACTAAATGAAGTATTTATTTTGTTTCCTGTGATTTTAGTTTTGTCTTTCAATAATTTAAAATTAGGTTTGCTGAATTTAATTAATAATACCAAAATATTAAATAATTTATTAAATATGTAATTTTATTAAAATAGTCTAACTAGAGAGAGAGGGGTATTTTTAAGCTATTCAGGTTAGGACGTCACCCCAGCTTTAAAGACTGATGACGTGATACAAAAACTTGACTATTTTATACTCTAAAAAAATATTTAATTGTTTCTCTTACAAATCTTTCAGTTTTATAAACAGTTAAAGATATATAAATTTATATTGTAAATTTTATTTTACCACTTATTCATAGATAACATTTTCTAGGCAGTTGAGCATTACAGCAAAAGTATAAAACTCATTTCTATGTAGCATGCCTAAAATTTGACTTCTAAATGTAATATATTAAAATCCTGGTAGTGCAGGATGTCAGAAACAGTGTGGACATGTTATGAAAATTTATCAATTAGTGGGATAAATATATTTGATTAAAATTTATTGTGTACACAATTAACACCTTAACGATCGGATAATTTTCAAGAAAACGGTCATAAAAGTGTCTATTTTTTATTTAAGAAAATTATATAAAAATAAGTGTACGAACAACATGTGCATTCAATTTTTCATTTTCAATATTTTTTAGATTGAAATTTTAAAAAACTTTAAAATTTTATGAA
Source organism: Uloborus diversus (assembly GCF_026930045.1). Taxonomy (NCBI): domain Eukaryota; kingdom Metazoa; phylum Arthropoda; class Arachnida; order Araneae; family Uloboridae; genus Uloborus; species Uloborus diversus. The sequence goes on from NC_072740.1 coordinate 14,433,888, forward strand.
ACGTCAAGAAGCAAGCCCAACCAAATAGCAAAAATTTAAGAAATACGTCTTTTAAACATTGAAAAAGAAGTTTATTAATCTTTCGTGTAATATAAGTAAAGATAAGTAAATTTTTCTTGTGTGGTAAATTTCAAAGCTTGAGATACAGAGGACACCATTACAATCTGGTAAGTTATTACCAAAATTCCTACTTGCATCTCTGCAATTACATTTAAAATCTGCAACTTTGTTTAAAATTGACTGGTGCTGCCATCTAGTGTATAAAAAAGGAAATAAAATGTATTCCGGGTCTTAGAAATGAATTGATTTTAATCATTTCATCGCGTTAATATTGCACACCCCAGTACGGCAATATCACGGGCACAAGAAATGAAGATCGAAACCCCAGCCCAGCATATTCACGGGAGCGAGAGGGAAGGGGTTAAAATGGTTTAAATCTAAAATTTATTAAACAAATTACTATTACTATTATTATTTTTTTATATAAGAGTCATTCCATGTCAAGTGACCTAGTGTTCCCTGTTCAACCATCTCCTATTTGGATGAAATTTAACAGAAATGTAAAGATGTCTTTGAAACTCACTTGTACAAATTTTCAGCTTCAGAGATCCAAATCCTGAGGTTCTGGGATCTCCCAAAAAAGTGATCCAAAATGGCGAATCAGCTTTTTGAGCCAAATTGCCTATTTTAGGCTAAGTTTGCAGAAAATTTTATCACTCTGGAAGCCTGAAATTTTGGGGGCTCAAAACATGTTTATCTGTTACTACATTCAAGCATTTTTGGGCTTATTAGATTTCATCTAGCACGCAATTAAACTTGTGAAAAAGTGCAGTGGAGAAATTTTTCCTGTATTTTAGATTCTCATAAAATCAAAACAAAAATGATTAAATGGTTTGTACTTCGTGATTCTATTGCAGAACGCTTGTTTCTAATGGGTTACAGTTGCAGAGCTTAAATATTTATTTTCTAACCGATATTGTCATCTAAAGTTACTATCAAAATTATTCAAGTGAAAAATACCGTATTTTCAAAGCACTGTAGCTCAAGTTTAGTCCCCTCGCATCTTTTCATTAATAGGGAATAGTGTTGTACCTTGAGACACTGCTAATTTCTAAGAATTGATTTTTAGAAGCCATGTTTTATGTAATCTGTAATAGTAACTCTCACTACTGAATGGGGCCATAGTAACAATCGGCATCAGAAGAGTTAAATTGACGATTTTGCAGTGGCGTACCTAGCAAGGGTGACACCCGGGGCGGTAATTTGTGATCTCGTCCCCTACAAATGCAATAAAAAGCAAGTTTTTAATGTTTTATAGAAAACATGAAATTCAGTCTTTAAATATGTTAGGGGAAGGGAGGTTTGGAGGAAGTCTCCCGGAAATGTTTCGAAATTGTAGCTCTTAAAATGCAGTTTTATACGAAGTTTGGTGATGTTGGGCTCAGGAGTGGTTCAATGACCCACCCTGGTAAATATTTCTAATTCATAATCTTAAAAGGCAATCTAGGCTATCTTTGGTCAAGAGAATGTTAGAGATTGAAGAGGTTCAGAGTTATATTTAAAATATAGGCGGAAAGTTTCTGAATTAAAGTATTTATATTTTTTTAAAAAATGCAAATCGCAATTCTATTTGGGTGTCACCCCCACACCCGGGGCGGATTGCCCTCTCTGCCACCGGTAGCGATGCCACTGGATTTTGCGAGAAAATTTCACGACTCCAAAGTAAATATTTTCTTCATTTTTATTTCATTCTGTCTTTATATTTGCAAAACTAATCAACTGAATTTTATTTTATTATAAAAGGGAAGCATTTTAAACATTTTGGTATGAGAAAATAACGATGGTGCATCTAGATTGACCACCATTTTGGTTTTTCAAACTACGTGGTGATTGTACCTCGGGACAAAAAAACATATTATGCATGGTTCTTAAAAATTAAGATATGTTTTGAAACATGGAAAAATGTTCTAATCTGATGTAGTTTTTCAAACACATTTAATGTTAGATAATAATTCAATAATTAATTATTTAGGATCCAGTATTCATAATTTAATTCATTACCATGAAAAAAATTCTTTTGTTTTTTGATTCAAAATTGGTTCAACTATATGGCTGTTTCCTGAATCATGAAGGGTTTCCATGGTACAACAGGATGTGTCTCAAAGTACAATACGATGTTGTACCTTGGGAAAATTAGGAATGCTTATTTTAAATAGCTGGTAAAATTTTATTTTCAAACTGTCTGAATTTTGAAAAATAAATTACAGAGAAGTATATTGGGATATTTTAATGTGACTTTTAGATTTTAAATTTGATTTACATTATTGACATTAAAAATTAAAATATGAAAAGTGTCTCTAGGTACAGTGCTCTCCCCTACCATTAGAAAAACCCGATTTTTTCCTATCAAAATATTTTTCTTTTATGGCTTTCAAATAAGGATGAAAAAATTAGCTTGAAATTCCGACTGTCATAACTAATTGCTATGTTTAAATTAAGGTTGCTGAAAATTTTATCATACTGGAAACCTGAAATTTTAGGAGCTTAAAGTACTTTTAGGTGTCAATACGTTTAAGTTTTTTTGTGACTTTGAGTTCATTAACTTTTGTGTAGCATGCATGCAAAGTCGGGCAAAAGGCAGTAGAGAAATTTTTTCCTGGATTCTAGCATGTCGTTAATTCTGAACGAAAATAATTCTAAAGCTCAAACTTTTTAATTCTATTTTCAATATACATGTTTTTAATGGGTTAAAGTTGCAGAGCATAAATATTGATTTTCTAAACGATATTGCCGTCCAAAGTGGCTATCAAAATCTCTCACAAGAAAAGTAGCCTATTTTTAATGCCCTGTAGCTTAAGTTTATCACCTTGCATCTTTTCGTTGGTACCATTTGAATGAACATATTTTTTCCCGCAAAAATTGTTTTTTTCTCCGATGGTAATCTATCAGATAAACATGAAAAACTGAGTTTGACATAATATTTGTTGTTCACGAAAGAATCTTGTTCTACAATGAATAGAAAATAGGGATTTTACGACTGTTTGTCTGAAATAAATTTTTATTTCTCTTTTAAAAATTTAATTTTCAAATTAAATTTGATAGAAACAGAAAAATATCTTGTTCTGGATACAGGCTGATACATCAGACAAAACAAGATGTTTTTCTGTTTCTTTCTTATTTAATTTTCTAATTAACTTTTTAAAAGAAGAATAAAAACAATTTTTGACTAATAATTGTCGGAAATTTACTATAAACCTGTTGCCACGCCAATCACCATTCGTTATGCATTGTAGAACAAGCTTTTCTTATGAATGACAGGCAGTCTTTCAAGCTAATTTTGTTCATCCTTATCTCAAAGAACACTATTGAAATATAAAACTTACTTTAATGGAACAAATCTGTTCTTTCTGGTGGTGATAATGAAAAGAAGATGCAAGGGGACAAACTTGAGCCACAGCGCATTGAAAATAGGCTACTTTTCATGTGAGCGATTTTGATGACCACTTTGGAAGGCAATATCTTTTAGAAAATCAATATTTACGCTCTGCAACTTTAACTCATTAAAAGCCTGTATTATATTGGCGATAGAATTGTAAGGTATGAACGTTTGAATTATTTTTGTTCAGAATTTATGACATTCTAAAGTCCAGGAAAGCAAATTTCTCCACTGCGTTTTGTCGAGACTTTACATGCATGTTACACAAAAGTGAAGGATCTCAAACTCGCAATAATACTGGAATGTATTGACAACCAAAAGTACTTTCTGCCCATACAATTTCAGGATTCCAGTGTTATAAAATTTTCAGCAACCTCAGCTTAAACATGGCAATTCGTTGCGACAGAAAGGATTTCGAGCTCCTTTTCACATCCTCAACAGAAAGAACATCATAAAAAAAACTTATTTTGATAGGGGAAAAAAATCTGTTTTTTTCTAATGGTATTACCCAAAAGAAGATTTAAATATCCAGAAAAAAAATTTCTCCACTGCATTTTATCAAGACTTTACATGCATGCTACACAAAATTAAATTATCTCAAACTCACAAAAATACTTGAATGAATTTTGCTACACAAAATCTAATAAGCTCACACCTACCAAAATACTTGAATGTATTAACAATCAAACATGCTTTGAGCTTTTAAAATTTCAAGTTTCCAGTGTGATAAAAAAATCTGCAAATTTGACCAAAAAATGGCAATTTGGCACAAACAGCTTGATCCGCTATTTCAGATCATTTTTCTGGAAGATCTTAGATCCTCAGGATTTAGATTTGGGAAGCTGACAATTTGCATAGGTTAGTTTCAAAGGCCTCTCTCTTTACATCTCAAAATTTCATCTAATTTAGAGATGGTCGAGTGGGGATGATTTGAAAAATTAGGTCAGTTGACGTGGAATGACTAATAAGTGGATTCTTTAATTCTTTTACAGAACTTTATCTGGATGTGGAAGCACAATATTTCATTATGTCCATATCAGCAACAATGAAGGAATATATATTGCACCATTGGATAATGATCCGTGCTTGTTCTCAGAGTCTTCTGTCAATGGTATTTTACATGCATTTGATGTATGCTGCCTAAAATTTAGATATATGTTTCTAAATTCTTTTAAGAATGAAGTAAGTTTCATAATATTGTGACTACATTATTTTTCTGAAAGTAGGAATGCAATTTGTTTATTTTGCTTTTATTTTTGCATAAATGCTGAAATATGTTTCATCTTTTGCAGGAAATATGTAAAAAACATGGTAGGACTCCTCGGGGGTTGTCTTATTTAACCCATTCAGTGTATGAACAGGGAGTTATGTTTGAATATGCTGCAAAAAGGCATTCAAAGCTGAAGAGCAAGAAATTTACCTTCTGGGTTGCGGCGTAAGTTAATGTCAATTTTTAAAAATGTATTTGAATCTATGAGACTATGTTTATTCTAGAAGACATAATTTATTGTTCTATTAATCACAACATGAATTGGTTAGACACAATGATTTTTTGTCCCTTAGAGATTGTTGATTTTTGGAAAGCCATATTGTAATGAATTTAGCAATTTGAATGCACGTTATACATAAATCAACATTCAAAAAAGTAATCCAAACTTAATTTTTTAATGTCATTAATGTTTTTAAAAATTCGAAGTATTACAGTGTATTAGGTATGCTGATACTTTGTAATGTGTCACTCGTATTTAAGGAATTTTATGTAAAATTCTCAAAGTGCCTCTTGCCAGAGCAGGAAAAAAAACTCACAAGCTTGAAAATAGCTATGAAAACTAAATTAAAGACATTCTTCAATGATTTTGACGAGGCAGGATGGAGGGGGGGGGGGGAGGCAGAGAGACATTCCTCCAAAAAATTTTAAAAATTTTGAAGTTAGCTTTAAAACGCAGGTTTTAGAATATCTTCGGTAATGTAAGTGAGAGAAAAGGTTTGGGGGCCTTTCTTCAATAATTTGAGGGCACTTTAGCAGAAATTTTGTCTAAATTGATGCCTTAAAAATGAAAGTTTAGACGATCTTTAGTGATGTTAGGGGGGGGGGACTTCTTGAATTTTTCCGAGTTGAAGTGCGAAAAATGAAATTTTTGACAGTTTTTTAATAGCATGCAAGACTTTGAAATTTTTTGAGGGGTGGGGGTTCTGACCCCCCTAACCCCACCCCTGGCTATGGCCTTGCGTAAAGCTTCCATAGCAGGAGGGAGAATACTTACTGCAGTGGGGTTCCCAATTTGGGGGCAATCGCCCCAAAAAAGAGGGATAATTTCTTGAGGGGCAATAGGGGGACGAAAAATATTTCAAAGATTAATAATAATACTTTTGGTTGGGACTTATGAAAGTTGATACACAACTGAAAGATATATTTAAAAAGGATGAAGCAGAAATGAGGTTATTGTGTTTTATAATTCATACTTTTTGGTAATTGATACTTCCGGTTTCGGAAATTCAGATCAGGATGAGATTCAGCAGATTAGTAGTGTCCCTTGAGGGTATCCACACAGTAAAGCAATAAAGCATACTAGCCAGAAGATTCCAAGAAAACAGCCCTAAAGTGTTAAGTGTAGCTTATTTACTAGTAGAGATTTCTGATGAGCAACAGCTCTGTGGCTATGTGTTCAGCATACTGGATTCCCTTGTGGTCTATCCAGATTTGATACCTCTCGAAATTTTTTTATAAATCTAAAAAGTGACTTACAGTTAACTGAAATTTATCATCATCAACTGTCTTCGCCAATTTTTAACAAAAATGAATTACTATGTCTGGAATGCTTCTAAACTTTCTGATAAAAGAGTTGTGATGTTTCGCGGTAGTTTTGTGTTACGAAAAGTACTGTGAGTTCTCCCGGGTTAATTAATACTTAACAAAATCAATCTTCATTTTCCATGTTTTTATATGTATTACCTGGTGTATGTATATAAACAAGTAATTGATAAATGAAAACTATATTGTTAAAATTCATACATAAATTGTTAAGTCCTACTCTAATTTTGTTGCCGTAGTAATTTTAATTTATATTAAATTGATTTATCTCCATTTTTTCTATTAAAAATACATTATGTATTCAAAAATAAAATATAATCTTCAATTCAAATTTCAATTAGCTGTAACAGTTACTTTATAAATTTACAAAAAAAAAACAAAAAATTGGGAGGTATCCAACACGAATCGGCAGTACGGGAATCCAGCACGCAGACCAAATAGCCATCGAGCTGTTTATGGGGCAAATTCTCTACTAGTATATAAGCTATACATAAAACTTTAGAGGCTGTTTTCTTGGAATCTTTTGGCTGGTGCGCTTTATTGCTTTACTCTGTGGATACCCTCAAGGGATATTACTAATCTACTGAATCTCATCACGATCTGAATTTCCAAGACCGTAAGGTCTCCTTGTTAATAAAATGATTACATTGATGTTGAATGTTTTTTTTTCTTTCTAATTTAGGAGACTCTTACTTGAACCCGACTATCGGGAAGTTTATGTGTGTCATCACGAGTCAACAAAAAGGGAAGTTGTAGAAATAGCTTTTAGACTTGGTTTTGGTGTCTCAATTTAAATAATAACTTTAAACTGTGATATATAAAAAATCAAAGTACATGTCATTGATAACTAGAAGTGTACAAACGTGATATTTGGTTTTGCTAACTTATTTTTGTAATAAACTTCTTATTTCTTTAGTTTTGTTTCTTTAATTATTAAACTGTATTGCAGGCGTTTAAAATCGGTCTTATATTTCTTATTAATTGGCTGAAAACAGTATTGCAAATATAGGTGAATGAGTAAGGGAAGCAGCTGTACACACAGACAAAATTTATTTTACAAATTTTGCTGATCACTGTCGATGGATAATCGGTCGGGACATTTTTCAGTCAGAACCTAGAGTAACGGCATCAGTAACAGATACAGTAAAACCTGTGTAAGTTGAACACTTTGTGGTGCACTACTTTAGTGGTCAACTTATAGAGGTTGAATTATATGATATAGGACTCATTATATACCTAAAACGGCGGTCAACTTAAACAGGTGGTCAACTTACAAGGGTGGTCAACCTCACAGGTTTTACGCTTAAGACATCGCTTTCAGGTTAACTTAATTTTCTGAGCCTTTCAATATATTTAGAGTTTTTAAACTATTTTTCTGTCATGCAACTACTTATCATCTAACGTTTGGCTGCTTCTGGATCCTCTGAATTAGTTAATTTTTATTTGTTCCATTTCGAAAAAAATTCAGACACCAAAAAATTTGATACCCAGTAACAGATAGGATGAGGAAAGGATGAGCAATGGCAGGGGCGTACGGGGTCCCTTGAGAGGGCGCTAACCTTGGAAAAAAATGGTGCAAAAAAAATTAATAAATAACTAAATTACAGTAAATTAAAAAAAAGGAAAGTTGGTTCTCAGGTTTGCGAGTTTAATGAAAAGAAAAAAAAAGCGAAATCGCACAGGTTTGTGAACACAAAGAAAAAAAAGGAGGCGCACAGGTTCGATGGTGTACAGGCAGGAAGGAGCTTACTTTGGCAGAAGTCCCCCCACCCCAACAGACTACATATCACTTCTGGGGTGCTATGAATTCAAAGTTAATTATAATACTCTATTATTTGTTATTGCCTTCCACAAACTTTTATGAATTGCTTCGAACTTTTTAAACATAAGGGAAAAGACGAAGGCAACAGGTTCATCCGCGACTTACCTATCACATCTGTGGTGACCGTCATATAATTGAAGAGGCAATGTTACTGGATAGCACAAATATGATAGAAACACTTAATTTACTTTATTCGAATATACACGTATTTACAGTATTAAACATGGCGCTGCTCTGCGTTCCGGAAGCACAAGATAGAAGTTAAAGTACATAGAGAAGGCGCGACACTAGCGCCGCCGAATAGAGAAGAGGAGAGTCCTCACAGTCTCCCCCACTTAATTAAGAAACCCCCTTAAGACAATTGATAGTCCCTTAGGTATGAAGGAAGTCTTATATTCCTTTGAGAACGGCGAGGCAGTGGCACAGCAGGTTGGCTGGTATTCTGGGTTGCCGCGGGAGCATTCTGGTTGTCACAGGAGATTGCAGGAGCTTTGTCTGGAATCCGTGGAACATCAAAAACCACAGTTCGTTGTCTTGAATCACTGGAAACATTAGAACGGCACTCTCGAGAAGGGTTCTCCTCAAGGCGCAATGGCACACCGGTCGAATGCAGTTGGTTAATATGCCTTTTCAGTTGTCGTCCGGAATCTAGCCTAATCAAATAATGGCGTGAACCAAACTTTTTTATCACTTTCCCAAACTGCCAGACGTTTCGGTTGTTTATGAAGACTCGAACCTGGACTCTCTCCCCCACTTTAAAAGATCTCACAGGACCACTGGAAATTTTTGATGTTGTTGGATGATATGGGAAGATAGAGTTCAAGCGAATACGAAATTCTCTGTTTAGATATAATTCAGCTGGAGACTTGCCACAAGCTAGAGGGGTTGCTCTATAGCGAAACAATATGTTTTGAACCTTGAATGGTATTGAAGTTTGTTCGAGGAATGAAGCTTTTAATTTCCTCTTTAAGGTTTGCACATTTCTTTCTGCAAGACCATTTGTTGCAGGGTGTCCTGGAGCTATAAACTTTTGGAAAATTCCATGATTGGAACTGTAGGTGTGAAATTCGTCACTTTGAAAAATTTGAGCATTATCAGATACAATAACGTATGGATATCCATGAGAAGAGAAAATTTTTTCAAGTAGATGGATAGTTTTAGAACTTGTTGGGGCATCTCTGATAACTTCAACTTCTGCCCATTTAGACTTGGCATCGACACACACCAAGAAGTAGTAATTTTCGAACGGACCAGCATAGTCGATGTGAATTCTGTCCCAATTATTTGCTGGAAGTTCCCATGGATGGATAGACACCTTTGGTGGATTTGACTTTGTTAGTGCACATCCTTTGCACCCTTTGACTAATTTTTCTATGTCGGAGTCAATTCCTGGCCAATAAACATATTTTCTTGCGAGTTGCTTCATTTTCGTTATTCCCAAATGAGTTTCGTGAAGTTCCTCTAGTATTGTAGAACGTAAACCTTTTGGAATTACGACTCTGTCCCCTCGGAAAAGAATGCCATCAAGCAATGTAAATTCTGAATCTTCGCAAGTGTTGTTTAGCTTCTTTATTATTTCCTTCAGTTCTGTATCTTGTCCTGTTTCAGTCTGGATGGTCAGCGATGTTATTTGTTGACTTGAAATCTGGAATATATTTTCGGCGTATACTTGATTTGCTTCTTCGCCTATGAATTCATCAACTGACATTTCGGGCTTTTGAACTGGTGCCCTGGACAAGCAATCAACATTTTGATTTTCAGATCCCTTTTTGAATTGTACAGAGTAATCAAAACTTGATAAGTAGGAAGCATATCGAAGCAATCTTGCTGAAGTCATCCGAGGAAGAGCCTTGTGCGGGTGAAAAATTCTTGTAAGTGCTTCATTGTCGGTAACCAGCTTGAAAGGTTTGCCAAATACGTAGTTGAAGAACTGCGTCACACCGAAAATGATAGCTAAGGCCTCTCGATCTAACTGGCTGTAATTTTGTTCAGAACTGGTGAGTGCACGAGAAGCATAGGCAATAGGTCGTTCTACGCCTTCTGTAGAGTGACTCAGTACTGCAGCAATTCCAGTAGGGCTTGCATCAGTAGTCAGGATAACTGGTAAACTGGGATCAAATGGAATTAGTACCCGATCACTGCAAAGTTCACATTTCAGTTTTATAAATGCTGATTCGCAACTGGCGCTCCAAAACCAAGGTGCATTTTTCCTAAGTAGACATCGAAGTGGATATGAAATAGTTGAAAAGTCTGGAATGAAACGGGAATAATAAGTTACAAGTCCCAAAAATCGTCTGATTTCATCGGCATTTGATGGCCTTGGCATTTCTTGAACAGCACGGACCTTCTCTGGAGATTTGCTAATCTTGTTGTATTCAATAACATGTCCGAGATATTCGATTTTCTCTTGAAAAAATGAACATTTTTGTTTGTTTAGGTGTAGGTCATAATCATACAATCTTTGTAAACAAAATTCTAAATTCTTCGTACATTCTTCTAGTGTTTCTCCGTGTACAATGATATCGTCGAAATATGATTCTGTTTTCGGTAGACCTTTAAGAATTTGAGAAAGAATGCGATTGAATTCGGATGGAGCCGTCTTGATTCCGAAACTAAGCCTATGCATGCGATAGGTACCACGATGTGTTGAAATGGTTTGGATCATGCTGCTGTGCTCGTCAACATTTAGATGAAGGTAAGCTTTGAAAAGGTCTAATTTACAAAAATATCTGGAATTACGGAGGCTATTAAATACATCGTCTATTCTTCTTACTGGGTGATTTGATTGAATTAGACGTTCATTTACACCACATTTGTAATCGACACATAACCGGACACCACCATTTGGTTTGGGAATTACTACCAATGGCGACCCCCAGTCACTTGCAGAAACTAATGATATTACTCCATCTGCTTCCAGAGAGTCCAACTCTTTGTTGACACGTTCCCGGAGAGCATAAGGAACGTCGCGTTCCCTTGTAAAAACGGGTTTTACTCCGTCTCGAAGTTGAAGTGAAACTTTGAAATTGGGAACACATCCGACTCGTTCTTCGAAAAGTGGTGAAAATTTATCCATGAGTGCATTGATAGGATTAACCTGGTGAACAGGTGATCTTTGAACTGAAGTATTCGATGTATCTGCGTCTATTTGTTGAAGATCAATTCCTAATCCTCGAATCCACTGACGACCAAGAAGAGCCGCACATCCTGCTGGAACGATGTGAAGTTCTCCAAAAATTTTCTTGCCTCGGAATGCAACATTAACATGTACTTTTCCTTTAGATTGAATGATGTCCCCAGAATATGTGCGAAATGCAATATTAGAATTTTCTAAGGGTAAATTTAAATTTAGGCGATTGAAATCAGTCTCTGACAGTAGTGAAAATTTGGCTCCGGAATCGACTTCAAAATTTTGTAACTTCCCGTTGAGATGAACAGGAACTATGTATTTGTCAGTATCCTGAGAAACTTCGAATAAGTCAATGACTTTAAATTGTGTAGATGAGCATTCTATAGAATTAATCCCGTATGTCATTTCTTGATTGTATGCTTCAGGCGTAACAGTGTGAAGAGAATTCATGGAACTGGAATTACCTGGCTGGCGTGGCATCTTTAGTAGAGTTGTAATACAGACTTTGCTGACGTGTCCTATTTTTTTACAGGATCCGCATTTCAATTTCTGTTTATTGATTTTACATTCTTTCACTTTATGGTTATTCCTGCCACATCTTATGCAAAGATTTTCTATGCCTAGAGCTTTATAATCCGGTTTTTGCCTTTGATAATTAGATAAAGAACTGGAACGATTTTTTTTGACGTGGACGTGTAGAAGAACTGGAAATTTTATTAGTATCAAATGGCGTTTGACGTGAAGAATTTTTTTGTGTAAGTTCTTTACTTTCGATTTTTGAAGCTTCGAGAGCAATTGCTTTTGACAGAATATCATCGAAGGTTGTTTTATCCGACTGTAGTATTTGTTCACGCAACCAATCGTCACGTAGGCCACGAATGAATTGTGCACGTAGGAACACATCTGCAATCTGGACAGATTTTTCACATTCACATTTCACTGAGAATTCACAGTCGGCTACATCGCGCTGTAAAGCGGCGACAAATTCTGCAATCGATTGACGATCTTCTTGGTAAATATTTAGAAAATAATGCTGCGAAACAACAACATTCCTTTTTGGTATCAACATTTGTTTAAATGCTTTGACTAAATTCTCGTATTCTAGCTGTTTGACAGGCTTTTCCGGTCCAAGGAAAGCTGCTAAGTTGTTGTAGTGTGTCGAACCTATGGACACGCATAAAAGTTGAGAAATTTTTTCATTGTCAGTAACGCCTTTCATAGTGCAGTAATTATCAAAACGTTCTAAATAGCATGAAAATTTTTCGCGTTTAGAATCAAAATTCTCGAACGGAGATACATTGACTAAATTTATTGAAGTTTCATTCGAATGTTCTTTCGACAAGTGCTTTTCGATTTGTGCTAACATTGCCTGTTGCTGCTGGGTAAATGCAGCCATGAATGTATTGAACTGTTCAGCATCCATATTTTGAAAATAAAGTCACAGTTTGAAAAGAAAAAACAAATAATACCTGGAGAATCTTCAATGTTGAAACGAATTGACGGCCGTTTTCGATTTCGCCGAATTGTAAACTTTTACGTTTTCTTGGTCATTTCTTCCTTATTTTCTTCCATCGTCGCCAACTAACTGTGGTGACCGTCATATAATTGAAGAGGCAATGTTACTGGATAGCACAAATATGATAGAAACACTTAATTTACTTTATTCGAATATACACGTATTTACAGTATTAAACATGGCGCTGCTCTGCGTTCCGGAAGCACAAGATAGAAGTTAAAGTACATAGAGAAGGCGCGACACTAGCGCCGCCGAATAGAGAAGAGGAGAGTCCTCACAACATCCCAGTTGCTATGAACTCAAAAGTTAGTTATAACAAAGTATTAACTGTGGACTCCTTCAGCAAACTTTGGATTGCATTATACGCCTTGAACCTAAGAGACGAAAAACAAGGACAACAGGTCCGAAGGCGGAAAGATGCACAGTCCAAAGGGAGCTTACTTTGGTTCAGAATCTAATTCTCCCCCCCTCCTAACCTATTAAAATCATAACACCGCGGGTGCTATGATTTCAATGTATTATTCAATTACAATGAAGTATTAACTGAGAATAACAGCAGACTTTTATGGATCGCTTCAAGCGAAAAAAAAAAAAAAAGACGGCATAAAAGCACAAGCAAGGGGGGGGGGGGGGAGAACAAGCGGGCCGGAATGCACTCTCTCCGTCTCAGGAGCGACCCCCCCCCCCCCCTTGACTAACAAAAAAAAAGGAAGTTGTGGAAGCAGAAAAGAAAAAAGTATCCAGGTTCGAGGGCACATAGGCAGGAGGGACTTTGGCTCAAGATCTCCTCCTCCCATCACTGATTTACCTGTCACTTCCCGGGTGCTATGAATTCAAACTTAATTATCATAAGATATTAACTGTGGACTTCTTCAATAAACCTTTATGGATTGCTTTACACAGTTTGAACTGAGAGACAAAAGACAAGGGCCACAGGTCCGAGGGCGGGAGGATGCACAGTAGGGTGGAATGAAAAACTTAAAATTCGATAAAAGCCAAGTAATAGTGCGGAAAAGTTGTATTTTGTACAGATATTTAGTCATGCAAAAGCATTTTTAAAACAAAAAATATCTTGAGGGTCCGCTTTTGCTTTGAAATTGACCATTATTGTATCAAAACTGACAAAAGTTATAAAAATTTCCTCAAAAATCAAAATTTTTTAAAAGCTAAGCAATAGCGCGGAAAAGTTGCCTTTTGTATAGATATTTTGTCATGCAAAAACAGTTTTATGACAAATAATATCTTGAGGGTCTGCTCAAGTCTTGAAATTGATCATTATTTCATCTAAACTGACAAAAGTTGTAATAGTTTCATAAAAAATCAAAATTTGATTAAAGCTAAGTAATAGTGCTGAAAAGTTTCCTCTTGTATAGATATAGATATTTTGTCATGCAAAAGCTTTTTTATAACAAAAAATATTTTGAAAGTCAACTCGGACCTTGAAATGGACTCTATGGTAAGGGAGGTGGGTAACACAGTTGGGAGAGTAAAGCGTAAGGTGGCTAGGTGTTGTTTACCAGGGGCTCGGGTAAAAGACGTTAATATGGTTGCTGAAAAGAAGGGAGTTTTGAATAAGGAGGACACGGTTACTTTGTGGGTGGGAACAAATGATGTAGGCCACAGTAAAAATGAGGAGTTTTCTAGGGAATGGGAATCTCTGTTGGATAAAGCAACCAGCTTTTCGACGAATGTCCAAGTGGTTGGTTTGCTTCCCAGGTATGGAGTGCATAGGAGCTGGCTAAATCAACGTGTGAGGTGTATGAACTTGCTACTGAAGTCAATTTGCGAAAAGCACAGTATCAGGTTCATTGATGTATGGAGTCATTGTAAACGGGATTGGATTGCTAGGGATGGCCTGCATCTGAGCTCTACAGGGGTCAAAATGGTTAGTGGATTAATTTTAGGGGCTTCGGAGTCAAAAAACTAAGTTGGAATGGGGGGCATGATTCAAGCATCAGGTATCGAGAGAATGAAATTTTTTTGGGTATTGCTAGAAATGAAGTGCCGAACAAGAGTAGTAATGTTAACAATTGTAATTTAGGAAATTTCATTGTGTTAAAAGCAACTTAGGCATGCTTAAAGTTTTCTATACCAATGCTCGCAGTATTAGGAACAAGATGGATGAATTGAAAAGCATAGTTATGGATGAGAAGTTGGATGTTATTGGAATTACAGAGACATGGGCTACCGAATCTGATGCAGAGTTATTACATATTGCTGGGTATAATTTGTTCAGACAGGATAGAGTAGGTAAAAGAGGTGGTGGGGTTTTATTTTATGTTAGAGACAATTTTATTTGCAATGAATTGGTCATAAATGATAAGCCTACTGATATTGATATTGTTTGGCTGGAGTTGATGAGCAGTAAGGGCAAAAAGCTACGCTTTGGAAACATTTATAGGCCACCTAATTCAAACCAGGGACAAGATGAACAGGTGTACCATATTATTAGTGACATGTCCAGTAAGGGATCCGTTATCATAATGGGGGATTTCAATTTTCCGGGTATTGATTGGAATAATTTTTATCCTGGTAATGGCAAAGAAGAGGAATTTTTAAAAGTAATTGGTGACTGTTTCTTAGATCAAGTTGTAACTCAGGGAACTTGAGAGGAGGCGATTTTGGATCTAGTTTTTTGTGACGTAGGTAGTTTTGTTCAAGGGTTGTGTGTAGGGGAGCATATTGGAGATAGTGATCATAACAGCATTAGGTTCCGGGTTAAATTTGAAGTGTGCAAAGATGATAATTTTAGGTTTGTGCCCAATTTCAGATACACTGATTTTGTTGCACTTAGGCAGAGCTTGAAAGAGGTTTTTTCGTCAGGATTGAAAAATAGCGACGTAGATCAGCAGTGGACGGAATTTAAGGATAAACTTGCTAAAACGGTTGGGGACTATGTTCCATTTAGGAGAAAAGGTGTTAGTACCAAAATTTGGCCCATGTGGTTCTCCAGGGAGACTAAAGAAGCTCTTAATTATAAGCAAGCCACTTTTCGTCAGTTTAAAGAAACTGGTCAGAGTGCGGAGAGACTCCAGTATGGTAAGGCAAGGCGAAATTTTAAGTATTTGGTACGGATTCAGAAAAGGGAATTGGAGCAAAGGCTGGCAGATGACATTGATGGGAACCCTAAGAGGTTTTTTGCTTACGCTAATTCTGGGAAAGCTCGAAACAGTCAAATTGGGCCTTTGGTTGATGAGTATGGAAATTTAATCCAAAACGATAGGGATATTGCAAATGTTCTAAATAACTTTTTTTCCAGTGTGTTTAACGATAACTGTATCTCAACAGTTGACACTAACAAGACACAAGCTATTATACAGCTTGAAGATTTTGTATTTTCCAGGGAGGAGGTTTTATTTCATTTGAAAAAGATTAAAGCAACTAAAGCTCCGGGACCAGATAATATTTATCCAAAAATTTTAGTTGAATGTGCAGAGGAATTAGTGGATGTTATTTTGAATATTTTCAATGCTTCTTATAACTCGGGGACGGTGCCAGAGGACTGGAAGCTGGCTAACATAACGCCACTCTTCAAGAAGGGGTCTAAAGGTATTGCTGGGAATTATAGACCTGTAAGTTTGACTTCAGTGATTTGTAAGATTTTCGAAACTTTGATCAAAATTAAGATCATGAAGTTCTTAGAGACTAATAGTCTGTTGACTAGTTTGCAGTATGGTTTCAGGAAAGGTAAATCCTGTACTACTAATTTATTGCATTTCTACGACAAGGTTACCTCAGCTTTAGATAACAAAAAATGTGTGGATGTTGTTTATATTGATTTTCAAAAAGCTTTTGACAAGGTACCGCATGTTGCTCTTCTCAGCAAGTTAGCTGACATAGGAATAGGAGGAAAAACTTTACTTTGGGTTAGAAATTGGCTTACTGGTAGGAAGCAAAGAGTAGTTGTGAGAGGAAATCATTCTAATTGGAGTGATGTTTTAAGTGGGGTTCCTCAGGGATCAGTGTTAGGGCCTCTTTTGTTTATTATATTTATGAATGACATCAATGAAAATATTTCTGGAAGCATGAATTGTTTTGCTGACGATGTAAAAGTTATGGGGATTGTCAAAAATGAAGAACAAGTAAAACTGCTGCAAGAGGATTTAGATCATATTACTAAGTGGGCAGATAAATGGGGTATGGCAGTTAATGTAGGGAAATGTCAAGTGCTACACTTAGGTCATGGAAATAAACGTATGAGATATCGTTTACAGGGTTCAGTCATAAATCAGGCAGAAAATGTTATGGATCTGGGTATCTTTATTAATCAGGACTTCAAGTTTAGTCAACAGTGCAGTATTGCTAGTAACAAAGCCAACAAAATGCTTGGGTTTATTAATAGATCTATTTCAAACAAATCTAAGAAAGTTCTTCTGCCTTTATATAGGAGTTTAGTAAGACCTCATTTGGAGTATGCTGTTCAGTTTTGGTCGCCTTATCTGAAGAAAGATATTTTTGTATTGGAAAGGGTTCAAAGAAGGGTAACTAAATTAGTAAGGGGACTCTCAGATTTAGATTATGATACCAGACTTAATAGGCTTAACATGTATAGCCTGGAGCAAAGGAGAGTCAGAGGGGATATGATTCAGTTATTTAAATTTATCAAAATGAAAGATGTAAATGGATTAAATTTTTGCGGGGAAAGCAGGACAAGGGGTCATTGTTTTAAGCTATTTAAATCTCAGGCTAACTTGGAAATCAGGAAAAACTACTACTTTAGCAGGGTCGTGGGCACTTGGAATAGCTTACCGGAAGAGGCGGTAATGAGCAAGGGAGTGGATAGCTTTAAGAGGGCCATTGATCTTCATTGGGGACTAATTAATTGACTAGGACCAGCCTAGCTGGGCCCAGAGCCTGTTGCTGGTCGTCACATTTGTATTTGTATAAATTGACCATTATTGTATCAAAACTGATACAAATTCTAATGATTCCATTAAAGCCAAAATTTTTCCAATATGATGAAAAAGCACTTCAAAGTTGACCGTTTATGTAAATTACATACCAAACTCAAATATTTAAATAATAAAATATACTAAATATCATACACCTTAAAATCACCCAATATCGAGTTAAAATTAAGTCACATTACAATACTTAGCACACTGAGAAAAATGAATTAAAAGTTATTCCTTTAAAAAGATTAGCTTTAATATGCATGAATTATTATTTATATAAAACTAAAAATTATAAAAAACTAACAAGTAAAAGCACTTTTGACGTAAAAGATTCTCTGCTTGACAAATGTGACTTTGCACCAAAATGTGATTTTCACATATGATAGATTACAAAATTTAAACATAAAAATATGAAATTATCAATCCAATTTTTTTACAGTCACAGAAATTACACAGCAAAACTAAAGAAGTTACTAAATGAATTCGCAAATAGTTGTTCCTTCAAATTCAAACTATAATCCGCACACTACAAACAATGACGCATAGTTTGGCGGAAAAGTTGGCTTAGAGATCAGTTTTATGACTGACAATATTCAGACTTAGTGTTATATTGCGGCATAAGTTTTCTGGATTCTAATCTTACTCTAATTAATCCTTCTCTCTTGCTTACACCACAAACCGTAGACGATGCTTCTGTGACTAATTTAACTCATCGTTCCACTGCTTGAGTGTGACATGGGAGGCTATGGAACTGAAACAATTCAGAAGGTACGCCATCAAGCACCATTTCTTTCAAATCCTTATCTAGAATTCCGCTTGCAAGTGGCGACTCCGTTTGTTCCCAATTTTGCCAATCGATGAGTTTATGGTAGTCTTCAGCATCAAAATTAAACTCTGGAATTGTAAATTTTCGCAATCCAATCGGTGTAAAAGATCTTGCATTCATAATTCGACGCAAACCAAGTTCTCTGACACAGTGTCGATCATCTGTGATCATCGCTATCAATGTTTTCCGTATTCCCAAAGTAACCATTGCGCTGAATCACAGGATCGATTACAGCTTTTAATTCAGAAGAGAGATAACGTGAGAGAACACTTCCAAGGTTTCGATAAAATTCGGAATTTCTCCTATATTATTTCTTGAGCGCCCCCTAATTACAAGGAACCCGGTGAAACGTAGAATCTCGGGCATCGATGTGACCGGGAAAAAATTGAGAAAGAGTTTTGAATGTTGGAAGTGCTAGCGTACGAACTGTTCCAACAGACCATCAGGGATTTTAGCTTTCGCAGCCGAAGACTTACTTGTGTACCATTGTTGACTGAACGACACAAAACTATATGCCTCACCTGAGCCTCTGGAAACATGTTGCCTGGTTTGGATCGCCTCGTTTCCGATTGCATGGGGCAGGTGAACTTGCAGGAGTATAGAGACAACCTAAATCCAATTTTTCTCATTTTTGATTCTTATTACGCTGTGTTAGGGGCAGTGGCGGACCCAGAAGACCCTGTTGTGAGGAGAGATTTATCATTGGGGGGGGGGGGGGGAGGGAGACTAATGAAAATAAAATTTAAAAAAAATTAAGAAATGAAGCATGATGGTTTTTTTTAAAATAATGTCTATCGTTCAAAGAGTTTGAATGTAAGTTATAAGTGTTTCGAGTGCCAATAAAAAAAACTGTAAAAAGAAATGAATTTATACTGTCTGGATCCATTATCCAAATTTAACACTTCAACTTTTTATTAGTTCGAGGACTCGTGAACTATTTTCAGTAGCCATTTAGTTCCTCAATTGTTCTTTTTTCTTTATAAAAGAAATGTTGTCGTATCAAGATATTAATTTCAATCTCTCTCTCTCACTATTGGACTACAAGACAAAGAGATCGCTCAAAATACCAGATTTGATTCCCCATTCAAAGATGTTTTAAACTATTTAGTGGTTAATAAGAAAAGGGGTGGCTTGGAGGTCCCCTTCCGAAAATGTTTTGAAATTTTAGGGTATATTTTCGAAAAAACAATTGTTTGCTATTTTTGGTTTCTTGAAGGGAAAGGAGCGATTCAGGAACTCTTCCCCAGTCGCTTTTTGATATTAGAGCTTCAAAAACGCAATTTTAGATATCTTTAGTAATGATAAAAACCAGGGGGCTTCGGGGGCTTTCCCTCGGGAAAAAAATCGGAATTGAAGTCCTAAAAACGCAATTGCAGGCCACTTTTGATGACGTAGCCATGGGGTTCGGAACTTTTCGATTTTTCGAAAAATTCTGTTTAAGACGATATTTGAATGATATGTCGAAAGATGAGGAAAGAAAGACATAGGGGCTCCTCTCCGGAAAATTTTCAAAATTAAGTCCTGAATACGCAGTTGTAACAAGCCTCTTTTATGACGTAGGGGAAAGGAACAAGATTTGGAACTTACCATCGGAAATTGTTCGAAATTGGAGCCTTAAAATGCGATGGTTGGCCATCTTTGGTAGCGTTAAGGGAAAGGATGGAGTCAAGAGCTATCCTTCAACTTTTCGATATTGAAGCTTCAAAAACACAATGTTTGTGGATCTTCATTGATGTTAGGGGAAAAACTCGGGATCTAGGGCTCTCCCCCAGAATTTTTTCGGAATTGAAGTTCTAAGAACGTAATTAAAGGTCCTCATTAACGATATTTTCGAAAAAAATTTCGACTCCGCGATTTTTTCGAAATTGGAACTCTAAAAATTCAAAATTTTGGCGACCTACTATAAACTACTACCTAACGTATACCCTACTATCAAAATTTCTTGCATCAACCTTGACAGATCTTGATATTATACTGACGGCGTCAATATTGACGTGTTTCATACTGCATAAAGCTTGCATAAAGATTAAAAAGCAATATTACAATAACAACACGTATGCAACATTGCATTCATCTTAAAATATCAATATTGATATTACCTTACAATAACAACATTGCATACATGTTGACGCCGTCAAGATGATATTGATTTCATGCTGTCGCCGTCAAGGTAATTAGTTCACAGTAGAACAGGTGGACCTTCGTTGATACTTGCGCATGCGCACAGTTCTTTCTACCCAGCGTCCCTCGCTTTGCTGGCACATCTTTCTCCTTCGACCTCCGATTCAGTCGGTTCAGAGGAGCTGCACGTGGCGCTGAATTTCTTTAGGCTATGTTAAGTTGGCTGCTTAGTTATTAGTGTGGAATCGTATTGTTTTAGGAATAACTTATGAATGACTGATAACTGCATTTGTTTATTAATATAGTACTAAACAAGTCATATTGCAGACGATGTGCGATCAATGCTAAAAATGGCCGAAAATAACTTTTTTCGTCCCTAGACTTTCAAACAAAGGACATGAAGCCCAGAATTTCGTATTATCACTTCAATCTCATGAGTAAGATTAATTTTATTCAATGGTTATTTATGTTATTCTTTAAGATAAATTCATGTGTTTTGTCAATGGGATATTTTCAATGCTGACATCCATTTGGAAATGTACTTAATTGTATTTATTTACTTATTTATTATTTTGCTTTCTTTACTCCTAAATGTGTTATAAAAACTTCCGCAATTATTCCTAACTAGGCATTTTATGTCTTTATAATACAATTAGAAGCATGAATTTAAAAAATAAGTCAAGTATTACGCAAAACGAAGAAACTTTCATTTTTTAAATTGAATTGCGAGTACTATTAATAGCTTGATATGAATTTCCGATCAGATGTCAGCTTTAAGAAAATAATCTTAGGCTAGAAAACTATCTTGAAGAATAACAGAAATAATTAAAGAATGAAATTTAATTATCGAGTTTAAAGTGAAAATAATACAAATAAATAAATGGATAAAACACCTTGCAAACGTGCTGATTTCATACTGTCATGTCAATGTATCCTGACATTTTCCTGTCATATCAATACGTATGCAATATTACAAAAGCAAGATCATCTTGCCTAGACCTTGATTTCATGCTGTCATGACAACATCTTGATATTATCTTGTCATATCAATACGTATGCAAGATTACAAAAGCAAGATCATCTTGCCTAGACCTTGATTTCATGCTGTCATGACAACATCTTGATATTATCCTGTCGTATCAATACGTATGCAATATTACAAAAGCAGCCTACCTTGATATTTTCCTGATATTATGCTGTATACACCTTGTCAGTCAATATTGTGGCAGCCTGCTGACAGCATAAATGGAGTAACATAACAACATTGAGGCAGCATTAATGCAAGATGATTTTTCTTGCATGTCAACCTTTATGCAATACTGAGACAAGATGTTTTGCTTACTGGGATATGACAAAACCCACCTGTCCTGAGTTAAACACTAATTTAACAAAACGCGAAAGTCTTTAAAACTAAACCTACTCAGTTACGTTAGGTAGTAGCTTATAGGAGGCCCCGACTTCAAATGGTTATTAAAAATTAAGAGATCGTATATAATTAGTTAGGTATTAAAATAATTCATCGTATAGTAATTAGAATCGGTGTTTATTTTATAATTGGTGTTTAGTTTAGTTGATTTTCGTACAGGAATTGTAAAATAAATTTGATTTATACGTTTGGGTAGGAAATCGTATGTAAGTATGACCAATTATTTTTTTTTACTTTTTAGTTCCTCTTTGTTTTTTGAAGTCGGTTGTTTTTTTACTTGAAAATAATTTATCCATTTAAGTATTATTGCCACCATTCCACAGACGATGGCATTTTAAAGTTTCGAACAATTCTTGGAGCCAATATGCATACAGTGTGATCTATCCAATTATATCTCCCCAATTCCCCCCCCCTAAACTTAGTTTGCAGTAGGATCATTTCCATCTCTAGGACGTTCCAAAGATACGGGCATCTTACCCCCAAAAAATGTTCGTCCTCAACCGCCAAAGCATTGCACAAGATGCATGTCCACCTAGCGCCACAGAAGAAGCAGGCGGGCCCCATTAAGCAACTAATAGAACGCCCATACTTCAAACTTAGTATAAATTACTTTTAAATAAATAAAAAAAAAACCGCCTTCAAAAAACACCTAGGAACTAAAAAGCCAAAAATAACTGATTACACTTACATACTATATCCTACCCAAACCTAGAAATGAAATTTTTTTTACAATTCCAGTACAAAAATAAACTAAACACCGAATTATAAAATAAACACTGATTTAAATTACTATACGATGAATTATTTTAAATACCTAACTAATTATATACGTTCTCTTAATTTTTAATAATCTTTTGAAGTCTGGGTCTCTTATAATTACTACCTAACGTAACTGAGTAGGTTTAGTTTTAAAGACTAATTTCGCGTATAGTGAAATTAGTGTTTAATTCAGGATTCGGTGGGTTGTCAGTTACGTTATGTAATTGTTTATAGGAGGTCCCAACTTCAAAAGAATATTAAAAATTAAGAGATCGTGTATAATTAGTTAGGTACTTAAAATAATTCATCGTATAGTAATTTAAGTCAGTGTTTATTTTATAATTCGGTGTTTAGTTTAGTTGATTTTTGTACTGGAATTGTAAAATTAAATTCATTTCTATGTTTGGGTAGGACATAGTATGTAAGTGTAATCGGTTATTTTTTGCCTTTTAGTTCCTAAATTTTCTGTTTCTCCGAGACCCCTTATCAAATCCAGACCAAATTACTATGGGACCATCTGGGAAGTGCACCCTTCCACACAAAAAAAGAATTTTTTATATCGGTCCAGTCGTCTGGGAACAATACGAAAACATACATAAAAAGCCGCAAGACGAAATCATATCCTCCTTTTTCGAAGTCGGTTAAAAATTAATCGGATTATTTCTCTGCCATCAAAACAACGGCAAACATGACTAAGCAAAGAATGTGGGGATATGATTTCGGGTACTTACCAGAGCACTCGGGCTGACAGTTATTACTCAATGCGCTTTTGTACCAACAGACCAGCAAACTGTCTTTGCTCATGATTGAGATCGAACCGAGTTTTTTTACGGCATCTTGGACAATACGGCGTCTTACCCTAATCTAACTTTTGACACAGTCATTTTGAAAATTGCGATCTCTTATATTCCGCTATGAGAACCGAATTTTTTGCATTCCTGATGCTTACTTTGTCTTGTAAAGAGGCAAATAAATAAAAAGTTTGTTTTACTTTTGTTAAAATTATTAAGTTGAAAAGTTTTAAATGAAATTACATGCTCAGTAAGAGCCCCAATTTTCAAAATGTTAGATGCTGAATTTTATTTTGTTTCAATTATTTTAAGTTTTCTCATACATATATAACATCTCTAGTTAATATTTCACTTCTGTATTAATAAATATGCGAAATCTTGCACTGTAAAAAAATTTCGAAACGTTACTGAGTATTTCTGTGTAACGTTTCGGGATTTTAATGGTTTTTATCCATTTCCGGGAAAAATCAAGTATCATTGTCAAAAAGTTTCCTGAATTGCTACAATTTGCACGAATGCAGACTTCTCACTGTTGTGAAAAATATTTTTAGCTCCTAGTTTAAATATTAACTGAGCTTACTTATAACGTGTATCGACCTCTGTTCGAATACCGGCCGTCCATGCTGGTTTAGCTTTTAAAAGGAGTGAGAAAGTGTGGGCTACATTGGCTTTGCAACAATTGCAGGCGAGTAAAATTCTCGTTGCTTGCTGCAAATCTGGCTTAGCTTTGGCCTTGATTCCATTACTGCTTAAGGAATTTCCTTAATAAATCAGGA
Organism: Uloborus diversus; assembly: GCF_026930045.1. Classification (NCBI taxonomy): domain Eukaryota; kingdom Metazoa; phylum Arthropoda; class Arachnida; order Araneae; family Uloboridae; genus Uloborus; species Uloborus diversus. Next base: position 14,458,198 of record NC_072740.1, read on the forward strand.
AGGTGCCAAACTATTACATTATACCTACCAAAAATTTATTCCGCAGTTCTAGAAACGCGACTGGAGTCAAACGGAAAGATTTCTGAAATTTTCAGGAAGCTTTCAGGATAATTTCAAGAAGGTTACCAAATTTTAGCGGAAAACATTCCGGGTTTTTGTAAGGTATCTTACTGGCAGGAATTAGGCACTTCAGCTGCCCATTATTTTTCAGAAATGTTTCTGAATCGTTTTTACAGTGTGGAGTCTGTTCATATTGTACTGATTAGGAGATTTATGTATTGCATCTAGTTAAATTCTTTTCAACATGTTCTGTTGCAAGCGCAATTTTTATTACATTTAAAATATTTACCAGTAACAAAATGAAAACCTGTTATCTGGCTTTTGATTCTGCCTTAAAAATAAATTTTTGCAGATAATTAGTACACTAGCAACTCAAGTAACTAGGGGAGACTGGGGTAATGGCAGTCACCTAAGGGAGAATGAATATAAAACTTTACTTTTTTTTTAAATTTGAAACGCAATCATGTTAAATTGCTTACATATAGTAGGGTAGACCAGGGCACGTTTACGAGGATTTTTTTCAATGAATTTTCTAATTTTTATGCTTTTACCCAGGAAATTTTAGACATTGCGGTTTGTAAAGCAGTTAATGAAGTCAAAATCTGTATATTTAGTTGTTGCTCAGCTTGTGGTTTTTAACCGTAAAAAAAAGTATTTTTAAAGTCCAAGTCGATTACTTAAACTTGCCTCAAACACGGGGCATGTTTACGCATCGAATGGAGCAGTTTACGCATATTAAAAATGATACTAAGGAGTAAGTGAAATATATATTTAATCAAAATGAAATGTTTTATTTCTCATAAAACACCTAAAAAATAAGAAAAATCAGAAATAATTAATTAAAGAAAATTTTATAGACTAAACTAAAATCATAGGGCTTACTGCTAATTGAAAATAGAAAACTATTTAGTTATCTTCTTCATCACTGTTAGATTTTACTAACAAAATAAAGTATTTCTTTTCGTATACTTGTCATAGGACTGCGTTTTGACATCGAAGACATTGAACCCTGTCTTGTCCTTTTTTCGATTGGTTGTGTGCTTTCAAACAATAGATGCAAGCACAATTTTCTACTTCGTAAACAGAATCGTTCACTAATTTTCTTTTTACAGAGTGTACTAACTTTTTCCCAGTCGCAAGTTTTGTTTTCATACTTTTTTCTTTGATGTCTTTCATTTCTGCTTCAATAAAAACTTGTTAATTTTAAAGTAATTTCTCCTTTTTGTTTTGTTCTGCCTATTATGCTTTTTTCTTTGCAGCTTCTAACTGCTCTTGTCTGAGGGCTTCTTTAATCGGAGTATCAGTTAAGATTGTGAGCAGCCTTTTTTTTTTCCTTTCCCGATTTGGTCCTACTTTTTCAACCAGTCTAAGTTGGCGTAGTCCATATGTGACGATGGGGAAGACCTACTGGGAGAAATACTTGGGTATTGATGAGCCTTTTCATTATTTTGACATCTAACGTGGTTCTGTTAGTGTTTCTAATGATATGTCTTACCATCTTTAAAGTAAAGAAAATGTATTACAGGCTGAGTAGTGTATATAGTTAAAGCCGAACAGGCATGAAGACAACACTATATGATTGTAAGCTATAAGATACGAATTGTTACGTAATTAAAAATGAATGATGATTTTCAAAACTAAATAACCTAAAAATACAAAAGGTTTGAGAGCGAGGTACTCAGCGAAAAAGCGTCCGGGGCTCTTTTAGAAGTAAGACAGAGTAGTAAGAACGTGCGTAAATGTGCCCCGATGAAAATGCGTAAACGTGTCCCGTCACCAAGTTTGGATTTATTTTTTACGTGCAACAAAATTTAATAACTTTTCTCTTCATACAAATAGAATTGCATGATAAACCGAAGCTCGATTGATGCTCAAAAACTTGTGAGAATATTAGCTATGGAGTAGCATCAATCTGGTATGACTGTTGGCTCTCCAGTTATAACTCGTTTTGGAAAAAGTGCACAGCGTAAACGTGCCCCGTTTTACCCTATATTTTACCTATTGCAGACTCAAATTTAGCCTTAATTATTCTTCCCTATTGGTATTATAAAAAATATTGCAAAATCAGCTTTGACCGGTATTACCCCTACCCTGGGGTAATGGCAGTGAGCAATGTCATTTACTATTTAATAGCTGTAAAATAAGAAATATGAAGATTTTTAATGACATATACACGATAAACTAAAATCTTTTTGTTAATTTTGTTACATAATTCCGCTTTTAAGATAATTACAAAAATAAATTAAAAGTATGGACATAATATGAAGTCAATGATTTAAAAAAAAAAAAAAAAAAAAAAAAAAAAAAAAAAAAAATCTTACCATGGTAAAAAAAAAGGATTCAAAATTTAAGAGCACTCACTGCCAATTTGTTTACATAAGTTTAAGAGCTTTTAGAAGCTCAAGTTAATTTTCTTTCGAGAGCATATGTCAAAGAAATACCCCTCAAGGAGTGTCCCATCCAGAACATTCTTGATGTGCGCATAATGCACAACAAGTGCACCGATACGTTATTTCTCCATCTTTTCCGGTGTCTTCGCAATAGAAACAGGTATCTTTACCCATTTCCGTTAACAGTAACTCACTTTCTGATTGGTCTTCACAAATCTTGTCCTCATTAATAAGAAGTGTCTGAGTCAGATTCAAAGAGTTTCCTGCTCCTTTTCTATTGCTTCACTTTTTGTGTTTTTCTTTCAGCAACAGCAGCTGTTTTCTGTTCTTCATTAAATTCTTTCTTTATTCGCTTAGTTTTTGGTTCTTTTCTAATTTACTTTTTAATTTCAGTCGAGAAAGTGGCTGCCATTACCCCGAGTATGGGGACCACCATTACCATAACTGCATATTTTTATTCAACGGCTAAAAAACCAAATATCAATGCTTAAAACCTTAATAAAACGCTACGTGATACAACAATATTTCTTACCTTGTTATTGTGAGATCAGTCTCGTTACAGGAAAGTACACAGTAAGAGCTGATAGTGGATAAACTATTCTCTTTCTTATAAGACGAAACGTCAACACAGTCTTTCTTAAGCATTGGTTTCCTAGAAGCAAACACGCCGATCGTCGGCGTCGCTCCTCGCCGAGACGAAAACTTGATTCTTCTGCCCATGCGCGCCCGAGCTAATCCGACGTCGTGAATGGCCACGCCGGAATCCACTTGGCTTTGATTTCAGCGTTACGACGATGAGCAACGTCGAAGATCGGCGATTCGCTTCTAGGAAACCAAGGCTTTACACAATAGGCAAACGACGACTGGCAAGATGGCAAGCGTTTCAGTAGTATATCCATAAACTGCTGTGAAATGGCAGCACCAATCAGTTAAAATCTGTTTTTTTCACTTTATGAGAAATCATTGTGACCGCCATTACTCGCTGGCCGCATTACCGCAGTCTCCCCTATAAAACTCATTAACAATTCAATTAATCATTATAAACGTTTTGTATGTTTTTAACCGAGGAAACCGTTTGAACACAAGAAATGTGTCTTCTATGTTATCAAACGCAATTAATGCATGTCGTCGCCATAGAGCAACAGTAAAACATTTAATCCCAGAAATAACACTAAGATATTCTACTGTTGCTCTGAGGTGACGATGTACAAAAATTTTATGATCACACAGGTACTTATGTTTCGATGAAGTCAAGTACCTGCTTAAAGTGTAAGCTATGACAAGAATAAAAATGATTCTTTTTGTCATTTTTTTATTACGAAAATGGAGATATATATACACTTATACATTTTAAGGAACGACTATAAGAGTCGAATTCTCTCCGCGAGTGGTGGGAGAACAGAGAACGCGCGAGTAAACAAATGCATGCGGGTACAGTTGCAGTTGAACAAAATTCGAGTCCAGTTCCCTTGATTGGAAAAGCTGACACCGCAGTACCCCTCTCCTAGTGGAACGTTAGGGTCTCCCAGCACGAGGTGCGTTTAACTTCACAAGGATGCTCCATTTTATCTTCTGTGGTTTGTTTCACTGGTGGCTTGCAACAAGTCTCAGGAGTCAGGTCGGAGTCTTTGGTCGAGTTCTGGTAATGATGTTGTACCAAATCGTTCAGAACGAAAACTGGCTTTAGGCGATCAGTGGATATGAACTTATGTTTTCCGTCATTCTGCAGCTTAAAAACTGTCCTTTCTCTCAAGAACCTGGAAAGGTCCAATCAGTGTTGCCAGATTGGGGGAAATTTCCCCATTTTGGGGAAATCTGGTGCTCTCTGGGGAAATTTTGGGGAAATGGGTTTTGAGGGGAATTCTTTGGGGAAAAAATTTTTCCTTGGGGAAAACCTGGGGGAAAAAAAAAATCTTGGGAAAAAAGATTTTTTTTTCGTATTTAAATTCGCGTCAAGAGGTAGTGTGAAAACTTTGTATCAATATCAAACAGCGTTGGGTTAGCTTTGCTCAACTTTATGGAATTCGCATTATGTGGAATATTATGCTATGGAATTCGCATTAATGTTCTGCGTGAGTAACTAGTTGATACGTGAAACAGGTAAAAATAAGTGTGATGAAGAGTGTTCTTGGAAAAATATATACAAAAATCATAGTTTAAATGTACATACAGAACAGGGTTGCTAGATTTAAAAGCAGTAAATACGGGACAGGCTTCTAGAAGTGAAAAGGGGAGGGGATATTTTTGAGACGTCGCTGTAAATTCAATCTCTACAAAGCAAAATGTAGCCTATCAAAGAATAAAAAATCATTTTCATTGCGAATGACGATGCATGCGCAGAGATATATTTTCAATATTAGTCAATGAGCAAAGAAGCAACCATTTAGCTCCTCATGGTCTGCTGCAAAAACAAAAACATACGAACGAAATCAAAACAAAAACAATTTGCGTTTGCTGCCACATAATTTTATTATTGCTCATTATTTCATTTTCTGTTTTACTTTATTTTTTCCCTTAAAATAATGTCTCGTTCTGTAAAATATTGTTATCAGTTAGAATACGGGACTTTAGCCGTCCCGTAAGGAAGTTCCCCGGGACGCGGGACAATTTTTCAAAATACGGGACTGCCCCTTGAAGTCCAGGACGTCTGGCAACCCTGATACAGAAGCAGAGTAGTACATGCGAGTAGGAAAAAAATATTTCTTTATTTCTTATCTCTCGGTCAGGCACTTGTATTTATGACTAGTGGCACTCGCACGGCTTTGCCCGTAGTAGAAAATTAAAAGGTCTTTTGGTCCCCCTGTATATTTACAAATAATGCCTTATGAATTTCTCGCCAATTGGCTTGCCCACGTTATGATAACTTGGTAATTTACTCGTCCATCTTATGATAATTTGGCTCAGGAAAATGTTCTTAAAATTGGAATAGAAAAAGAACAAAATCAAATTTTCAAAAAATCGCTTAAAGGTGCACACCACCCATGCTACAAACTAATTCTTTGCCAAATTTCATGAAAATCAGCCGAACGGTCTTGGCGTTATATTCGCGTTAGAGATCCTGACAGACAGAAAGAGATCCGGACAGAGAGATATCCAGACAGAGAGACTTTCAGCTTTATTATTAGTAAAGATAAAGATAAAAAAAAAAAAAAAAAAAAAGCGAAAATGTGAAGAAAAAAGAAAGTTGGGGGAATTTTATAAGAAAACTTGGCTATTTGGGGAAAAAATTTTTTTCAAGAGACAAAAATATTAGAGGAAGTCGATTCATTTTATGAAAACATTAGTGGAAAAATAATTTTTGCATTTGGGGAATTTTGGTAGAAAACATCGCTCTTTGGGGAAAAGTTGGAAGGGAATTGGGGAAATCTGGATTTGACCATCTGGCAACACTGAGGTCCATCATACGGTGATTTCAGTGGGGGTTGTACAGCATCATGCCGTACGAAAACTTGGCTACACCTCTTGAGATCTTAAGAAATTAAAGATCGGTATTGTGTGTCGTGATTGCTTGTTGGGACTGGAGAAGACTTCTACAACTTAACATTTTTAATATTAAATGAGACCTTCTAATACCCTAAAATATTTTTTAAGTTAATATTAAGCATATTTGTATTTTAAATACTTTCTACAATCAGTCAAGTACATGCGGGGTAAAGTGGAAGGGGGAAAGTGAATTTTGTTTACTCAATCAATCATTTACTAAATCACTTGCGCATTCATTTATTAATTCATTCATTTACATTCCTCCATTGAGAAATTTACTTATTCATTCATTTATTCACTTATTTATTCATTCATTCACTTATTTTCTTATTCATTCACGCTTTTATTTGTGTTCATTTATTTCTCTCCATAAATGAATTAAATTACTTAGTTAATTTTCAGTTTATTGTTGCAGTATTTTTTCATTTATTCATAATATCTTTTATTTACCATTTCATTTGATCAAAAATATGTTCTTTATACTTATGTATATAATTGGTACTAAAAAATTGTTTGGCGTAGTATAGCCCTCAGAGGCTCTTGCGCTATTAAAAATAAACAAATCAACCAACCATCCAAAAATATGTTCTATATAATTAAATAGAAAATATTTCATTAGAAAAATATTTTATTTTTCACTTTGCTCCATTGAAAAAAAAAAAAAAAAAAAAAAAAAGCAAAACTATCCACTTTACTGCCAAAAATAAAAAATTCCTGTTTCAATGCAAGTTTTATTATAAAATAGAATGTTCTTTCTTTGTGTATTTGCAAAATAAATGTCCCATTTGTTCATTTTGAAAAAGTTCAGTCATCTTAACTATTTCACTTTCCCCACATTTCCCTACATCTAAAGAATTTTTACCCCCCTCTCCGAATGAATATTCAGGCTGCGCTCATGCGTAGAGGTTATTTTATTTCTAACTAAGTTCTAAGCAAATTTCTAGAATAGTAAAGGTTTTTTTTTCTTTTTTATTCTGTAACCATAACAATTTTTTTCGGGAAAATTGAGTTAAAATAAATAATTTTAACAAAACCCGAAAATTTTCAATTCATTGCTGAAAGTTAATGTATTATAGTGAGTAGCTTCAGTTATTTCCTTTCAAAAACCAAATTAATATTTAGTACACTCGTTTACATTGATTGGTAAGCTTTGACCTTAAAAATACCATTTTCAATGTGGTGGTGGTCTCTGAATCTTTTTTCACTAATTTCTTTTGTTCGACTCGTCGGAATACGACGAAATTTTGTACTCGAGCTACTTTTAATCTAAAAAACTAATTTATGCAGTAAAAAATAGGGATTCTCATTTGAAAATTCAGTTTGTAGTCCATTTACTTTGAAAATGTTCCCTTACCAAAATATAATTTACTTAGATTTAAAGATTTTAATCCACGTCGGGTGATGCATTTTTTTTTCCAAGCACATGTAACAGCCTAAGAATTAAGAGTTTTTCTTGGTTTTTTTCCTTCTATGACGGTACCTCATTTTGAGAATTAATTTTGAAATTAAACTTAAACGGTTATTTATAGATGTTTTTCCATAGAATATGTGTGCAGAGAAGTTAAACTCTTTCTATTTTCTAGCTTCATAGTTCATTTATTAATGCTCTAGAAATCAAGCAACTTTAGGGCAACAAAGTTTTTATTAAAACAGTTTAAAAAGTAGTGTTGAAATATGAAGTATCTTTCGGAATAAAACAACTATAGCAACTGATTTTTAAAGCAATTTTCTTTTTGTGAATTTGGGGAGAAAATTAAAATATTGGCAGGTGCGTTCTTAATTTTTTTCACGGAAAAGTGTAACAAGATTTTAAAGAATAATTACAACTTAACGTTCTCCCTAGCATTAGTTTATAGCTAATTAGTCAAGGGAGCCCATAAGAGGGGAGGGGGAAGGGGCGGATCCAGAAATTTTTGAATTGATGGTCAATTTCAGTGGCCAGTAAATTGGAAGGAAAACAGAGTAAATTTTGAACCCTCTTTAAACTATAGGATGTATTGCATATTAATTAATATTTTTTGACACTGTATTAAATTACCAATACATGTAATAAAAATTATTAAAACCTCTAAAAAATCATTAGCATGAAAAATATAATTCACTATTTATTTGACTGTATGATATGCTGTTTATATTTAAATTATCAGTTTTTTTAAAGAAATGAAGTTACACATTTTTACTTCCTTTTACAAAAAAGGAAGTATTGTATTCGCGAAAAAATTTTCACCCAAAAATCGACCTTAATTTCCACTTTACTCTCCCCCAAATGAATGTTGAGTTTTTTTTCAACGTGACCACGCGTGGATATGTGCCTAAGAACGTACAGATACCGGAAATATTCATTTTAACGATCCCCGAGTTAATTACAACGAGTTTTCTCGTGACGTCTGTATGTACGTATGTATGTGCGTATGTGTGTATGTCGCATAACTCAAGAACGGAATGTCCTAGATAGTTGAAATTTGGTACGTAGACTCCTAGTGGGGTCTAGTTGTACACCTTCCTTTTTATTTGCATTCGGATGCTCCAAAGGGGGTCTTTTGCCCCTTTTTGGGGGGAAATCATTGTTAATTTTGATGTAAACTCAAGTGGTGTTATAATTTGTCGGACACTTGGCGATATATCGCCAGTCTTTTGGTCGCCAAGTTTTGTAGCCAACTTGGCGACAAATTTGGCGATTTTTAATTTTTTTTTTTTAAATCTGGTTTCAATTTGGCCACTGTTGATGATATTTAGAGAGTAAACTATTGAATCATATTAAAATTGCCAATAATGGGAAAATGACATTAAATTGGAGTAAAAGGAAGTCATGTGATGCACACATCAGCTCGTTTATACTTAATGTGTCGATAAAATTTTTGTTTCAATAACAATAAGAAATTTTTTTTGAACATTGTTGCATTAAAATTTTTATGCAACAACGTTGAAAGAAATAGTACAAATATGCAAAACATTGCAGACGCGATTCAGAGTTTGTATTGTAAAAGGAACTATAACCGACTTTTACAATGCCAGAAAATGTTAATTTTTGGAGAGCATGCATTTAACAGCAAGTTTTGCTTCTTTTTTAAATCGTACTCCTACCCCTTCAAAAATTTCAGCTAAATTTGAGATTTTTTTCGGCATTATTTAAATTTTTAAATTGAATTTCTTCATATTTTCCTCAATTAACTCTGCTGGATCAATCACCTCTTACGTTTCTAGTTTCTACAAAACCAACAAACTATTCCTTAGTTTTGTTCAAACGCATATATCCCAGCATCAAATGGCAAGATTAAATGGCTTCATCAAGATTCGGTGGCTTCATCCGCTAAGAAAATACAAAAAACGGACTTTCTCTCCTACTGCCATGCGAAGGTAAAGCGCAGTATCTGCAGAAAACAGTTTTTGAGATATTTGGGAAAACGCATAATCAAGATTGTGCAACTTAGTCAAAGAATTATAGATGACAAAAACGCAAAATTGAATGAAGAAAATTCTGCAGATGCAGCGCTTTACTTTCCCACGGAAGCAGACTTCATTACATTTTCTGCTACCAGTTCCCCTTAATTTTAATTTTTGTAGTTTCACAAATAAAATTTGCATTGCGATGAGCATTTATGTTTTTGATGAAATTTTTTCTCAACACAGGGGGATCAGCCGACCTTTGGCCTTCCCCTGAATCCGCCCTTGGGGAGGGGGGGGGACGGCACAGTCTGCGACATTTAAATTCTAAAGAGGATGGGCGAAATTTGAGAGGGTTTTGATTTCATTTCGAAGGCTCTCGTTTTTTTGAAGGGGGTGTTCTCGTTGCATTTGAACAGCGTGCGTCATTGCCCCGGGGGGGGGGGGGGGCGAGAAATGGGCACGCCTGAATTAGTTATGAAATAATATCAATTTTACAAAAATTAAGTTTTTTCACACTATTTAAATATTTTATATAACTCTGTAATCTTTCTTCTAAAATAGAACTGAAAAATTTCAATCGAAGGCAAATGCTTCTACTCCTAGACGCTTAAAAGAGGGGGGGGGGGGGAGGGAAACCCACTTAATTCATTACTGCCAGTATATAATACTAAATATTTCTTTTTAACTGAGTTATTAAGTGTCTTTTGTTTTAATTTTTGAGAGCTAATTGAATGAATTCTCTTCCGGAAAGAAATTTTCTTTATCATTGAAATTTTTACAAATTTTAAATTAGATTTAGAATAAATATTAGTTTTAAAATCCATATGTTCAGCTAATATATTTACGAAAAAATTTTAGTTTCATATTCTGACGAGAGATGGCGGTAAATATATAATTTTCCTCTCGTCTTCCCAATAAATGCGTGTGTATTTTTAGAAATGAAAACTCGAAAAAATGATGGAGCAGCTATTTTTAACGATACGTTATGCTTTTTATCATCCCAAAGTCTCAAATTTAAAACAATTTTTTTATCTTTTCGTACGAAATTTTTTCACTTCTAATTGCTTCTGTGTTGTTAGAAAGGAAAGCAGTCGAACGAAACAATTCGAAGCAAAATGTTTGCTTTTAAGTTTAAGATAACCATTGTTACACACATACACAATATATTTTTGAAAATTTTTGCTCATTGTTAAGCATAAAGAGAGAAGTTATGATTTATTGTAGAAAGATAATTTTGTTGGAAAATAAGCCCCCCTTCACACTCCCCCCCCCCCAAAAAAAAAAGATTTTAAAAATGATCCCATTCGACGTCACTTCAGTTGCTTTGCCATTGCTGTTAATGAAACCACAGCTCTTAAAGCAGTTTGCTGTTTATAATCCTAGGCCCAATTCTCTTGACTTCAACTCGAACTGCTTTTAAACGTCATTTGTCCTAACAGCCCAATTTTTGAGTCATCCAGAAAATACGAGTAAAGGTTACTTTTTCCAATTTTCGCCAAAATGTTAAGTCTCTCAAAGATTATCCAGCAATGAAATTTTAGGTCGACAGCCTTGGCAAAAGTAGCCCAATCGAATACTTTTCAAGCAATCTTGCAATACTGTACGTATGAAAGAGCACTATTCTAAAAAAATTCTCTTTCTCCTACAAGCTGATATGCAAAGCGATGTTTTAACGGTCTTCTTTTTTGAGCAATCACGATTGCTTATTGCTTTCATTTGACTGTCCTTGACGTTACGGTTCCTTTTTCAGCTTGGACCAGGGCTGCAGCACCACCGTCCACCGGCGGCGGCGCGGCTGCTCCTGACCACTGTCCCCCGGAATCCACTTTTGCTGTCCATGTCCTACACACGCATGCTCATATACACTCCCCTACGTGCGCACGCCTTTACACACATACACACGCCTACGTGCACACACGTAAGCCTACACACACAACTATACACACGTAACCATCCAGGAGGAGGGACATGCTTGGGGGGGGGGGGAGCCGTTTCTAGAAACAATAACTCTAATCAGTAGGGTCTTGTCGCAACTCGTGATTGCGAAAAACATAATTTGAATTCAAAGTTTCGGAATTCAAATTAGAATTAATTGGGGGAAGTAGGTCACAGATTTTACTTTTTTTTTTTTTTCTTATTTTGGTTGCATTTTTTTACCCATTCTTTGCCCCGGCCGATACAGGATCGGCCGCGCAGTTTGTGTTAAAACTGCCCCGGCAGATTCAGGCTCGTCGCAAGAAAGTGGTTCCTAACTGCCTTCGACGATCCTGTGTCGTCACGGCGTTTTTAGCAGTTTTTGCTTCGGCCGAATATGTGTCGGCGATCCTTCCAGGGGCAGAACCCTGTTATTGCGCTTCTCTGTTGGGTTCTGGTGCTTTTAGGGGAGCGCTAATCAAGATATTTCCTTAGGCAAAAGGGATGTAACTTACAGTATTTCACGAAATTTGTTGTAAATTATTTTATTTTACTAAGATATTAACCTTTCAATTACTCTTAGATGGGACACGAATAATGCTTCAAATAATCAGGCATTATATTTTTATCTTTTCGTGGAAGCTTTGTTTCTTAGCATTCTGGCTGATGAACAAGTGTGAAAATATTTCCTTACACATTTACCAATATTTCTATGCCTGAATAAAGCAAAGAAACAGAAATATGTTTTTCTTGTTATCAAAAATCCACCTTCTTACCCAATAGGGTGGGCCGAAATAAGCCGAAAAAAATGTTTTTTCGAAATCAATTTTTGGATAGCGCGCAAAAGTTGCGTAGTGAGCTAGTTAGCACTCACAAAAAATTTCTTGGATATTAAAAAATATCTAGCCGGCGCTATTTGACACTGAAAAACCGAGAAAAAAAGAGAAAAATTAATTTTTGTCGATTTTTTTTTAAGAAACTAAATTCCAAATATTTTGCTGGAATGCACCGAAAATGTTATATAATGAGCCAGTTCGAGCCCATAAAATGTTTCATTGATTTTAATGAGCATTTAACCGCTCCTTTCCGACATCAAAAATTGGAGAAAAATGGAAAAATATTGAATTTCTTTAAAAACCAATGTGAAAATTATTTTTTTAAATTAAATCATAGACTAACTAATTAAATAGCGCCATTAATCATAGTAATTATTATCACGCAATAGTATCATACATTTTCGAGAACTACATATCTAGATAATAAAATTAAAAAAAAGAAATCTTTAAATTTGATTTATAATAGCTCATGCATAATGAGTATTATTTTTTGGAACAATATTGTCCCTTGTTATCAAATGATGGAAGTTCTTTCCTAGCTTGAAGTTTAGCACGAATGTATCCATCTCGTGCAGTTTCACCACGAACTTTTATTGCAGCTTCGGTTATTAGTTTCACACAACGTTTCACAGCTTGCGTGTGACAGGGAAATTTCTCGAATGTAAACTCTGTAGAATGTTCTTTGCACATTTCTTTCCATTGTTGATCTTTTAGATGCATTGTAAGAGGTGGCTCTGTTACAACACAGTTTGCCCAATCAACTAAATCAACATAATCAACGACTTCAAAATTGAGTTTAGGACACTCAAAAAATCGTACACCATCCGAGCTCTTCGTCTTCTTATTTCTAGAGTTCAGAATGCGCCTAACAGCTAATTCCCGAATGTATTTTCTTGAGTCAAACAACACTGTCAACAGTAGCTGTTCAGGATGAGCGAAATATGAATTACTTGAGAGAACTTTGAAAATTGTCTCCTTAACGTTGTCTGGAAACTGCCTTGCAAGAGAAATCATTTTCCAAAAATGTTGGGAGCGGTACTGGCAGTTCGGTTTCATTTTTATTTCAAACCACATTGGAGCATAAACTAAAATTACATACTTTACAAGCATTGTAAGGTTTTCTGATGGAGTTGGAGTGCCTATATACAAGCGTAAAAAACGGTTTGTAGTTGTCAGTCATCGCGCTTGACTGACTGAGTTTGCCTGGGCTACTGTCAGCTACGCTTGAAGGACAACTACCATCTTTTACGGCAGGACAGATTCTATACGAATATTGTTGTTCAGTACTTAAATTTTTTATATCTTCCATGTCCAAAACCAGAAGATTGCAGTTAATTTTATCAAATTTGACCACCGGATTTTTTTTACAATCTCTAAGAAGTTGTTCGATAGCTCCAGAATATGAATGTGGCCACTTTGTGCAACCGTCCAATTCCAGTATAAGATGCCTCAGTGGCAACTCATTGTGGACATTGGACACAAGAGAGGACCCCTTTAATTGCTTAATTCCCAGCTGTGGAGGTGTAGAATTACAGCATTTCTTGTCGGGGGGTTTTGTCTCTGCAGTGGGTCATAAAGTCGAGAGGAGGAAATGGCTTGAGAAAAAGAAGAAACTTGCGTTCAATTCATTAATCAGTTTAAAGGACTTCAGAGGTTTCATATTTTTTTTAATACTCAAGGGCTCTATTTGTCAAAAATATATAAAATAGTTATAAAATAATCTTAGGAATAATAGAAGTAGTTGAGCGCCGTTTACTATCCAGGAGAAACAATTGGAACCGAAGATTAAAAAATTAGTATCTTATGTAACTATTTTTTATTTGAGTGTGCATTTTTTAAAATTGGCGTACAAATGTCGCAGAAAATTGATTGAATTTTCACTGTTTTTTCTAAGTAACGTATTGCGTAACGTTTCAGTTACTTACTTATTTTGAAACTACTTTTAATTTTTTTTTTTTTTTTCATTTTTCCAATGTTTCAGTTTTAAAGGAGCGTAGCTAAATATTCTACGAAATGTATAAAAGTCTTTGAGGATTTCAACTAATTCACTGACAGATACTTCTAATGTTTGCTGAAACTAGCTTTAAACTTTTATTTTCGACCCCCCCCCCCCTTTTTTTTTGAAAAAAGTGCATTTTTGCCCTTTTTTTCAGTTTTTCAAGGTCAAATAGCGCCGGCTAAATATTAAACAAATTTAGTGAAATTTTTTATGGGTAATAACGGGCCCATGTAGCAACTTTTCCGCACTATCCAAAAACAGATTTCCAAAAAAAGTTTTTTCGGCCCACCCTATTACCCAAGCAACCTTCATTAAATTGTTCATAATCCTCAAATTTTAGAATTTATTTTACACACTATTATTTTTTTAATTACCTTACACATCTTAATTTTGTACGAGTATGTTTTTTTATTATTATAATGTGTTCACTACGCTTTTTAGTTATTTGTATACTATTATTATTTTTTAATATTTATCCATTTTTAAATCATGATATTTTCAAACTTAAATTATAACGTTTTATATTCGCGGCACCCTTTGATGGCTTTTTAGTGATACAGTTTTGAATATTTTTAATTTCACAAACAAAAATTATGACGACCGCATTGATTATGCATAATAGTTGACCCCTATGCAAAACATAAAATATATACTACAGTACAAATGAAATGATAATATCTTGAGTTCTTTTCGCTTTACTCATACAAAACGAAACATTCCTTTTCTCCCTTTCTTTTTCAGATTTTATTTATTGTTTTAAAATAGCTCCAATGTTTTAATTGCACCTTCTTTTATGAGATTTAAAAAATAGAAATAAAACATTTGATTTCTTTTCAATAATCAAATTGCCTTAATTAGTAAATAATCCTATGAAACTAACTAAAATTTATCCAAGTATGTTTAAAAAAAAAAAAAACAATCCGACTCGATTTCAAGCAAAATTTTCTTTTTTTTTTCTTCTGAAGACATGTTCCCAAGTACAAACAGTAAAGCTTGCTTTGAAATTCCTTTCTGATTCAAACTGTTTTGTTGCAGGGTTAGGGAAATAGGGGATTAGCCGCAAGTTTTGATCTTTTGTAAGCATTTATCTTTAAAATACTTCCCACGCTTGAGCAACTGATATCTGGACACTCAGAAGGGATTTGAAAGTCATCGGAATTAGGATAAAAGAACCGACCAGTCTCTGTGTGTATAGGTCGTTTTGAAGGGTCACAATGTATCAAAAGGCACCGAAGAATACTTTTTATCCTCTTAGAAAATCATTCCCACAGTTATTAAAGCGTTTTGTCCATTCAACAGGTCCAACTCACAGGTTGTACCGATCAGTCAATTGTTTGAAGAATGCTTTGTTGCGCCATTTTGAAAGATAGATCATCTTACATTTAACAGTTCTTAAGATTTCTTAAGTGTATAAAAAGAAAAAAAAATGATATACTGAGGTAAAAGCAAAAAAAAAAAAAAAAAAAAAAAAAAAAATAATAATTGAATAAAATAATTAGTGTTATAAAAATAATTGCTTTTTGTCCTATCCTCTATTGTTTATTTTCCCGTTATGTACTGTGTAAATTTAAGGAATATTGCAGCACATATTAGCAACCTTGTATTTTATTGCACTATTTAATTCAGGGCCAAAAAACTAATAAAGCGAAGCGATTTTCGAATACAAGCTGAACAGCAAAAACAACATTAAAATCCCGATAGCAAAATGGGGAAAAAAGTGCTATTACAACGTAGCAAAAAGCAACTCCGTTCGTTATCTGCGGCATGCGCGTTAAGGGGTTTCGGGCTGGTTATGGAATGGGTTAAGCATAAAATGGATACGAAACTTTCTTAAAAACTTCGACTTTAAAGGAGTACATTAGAGATGTAGAGACAATTTTGTATTGACAACACTAAACAAGTTTTGGGACCGAATGGCAACTTCGAGATAAAGGAATATTCGAGCTAAGGCTTCGACTTATCAAGAACCGACTTGATAATGTTTACCATTGCAAAATAAGGTATCGGCAAATTTAGCATGTTGCGGTATAGGAAAGTATTTTTTTTGAGCAATCACGATTGCTTATTGCTTTCATTTGACTGTTTTTGGCGTTCCTTTGATTTTTCCCACTAGAACCCTCTGCCAGCACCACCGTCGACCGGCCGCCTCACGATGCTGCTCCTCAAGCGAAAACAGTCTCCAGGTTGCGTCCATATCCTACACTTACACACATACATACACGCACCTACATACACACACTCAAACACATACACACACGCATACATACAGATACCTACACATACACTCATGCCTGCACACAAACAAAAACACATATGCATACACACACATTCATTCTCCCTATACACAAATACACAGCTACCCACACACTCATAGCTGCACACAGACATAAACATACATGCCTACACACACATACACATACCCCCTACACACAAACACACACACATAAACACACACGCCTACATACACACACACTCGTGATTGCGAAAAACATAATTTGAATTCAAGAGGTCAAATTTCAAATTAATTTTTTTTTTTTAATTTCTTTGTGTACATAGTCAGCTTAAGGAGGGAGGAGCAGCAGTTCAGCCAGAAGATACCTTCTGGGTGGAGTTTTTGGTCAGAACGCTCTCCGCATATGCAGAAAAGCTACCGTAAAAGAATTGGCGATATGCATTAAAACAAGGATTCTGCGAAAGGTAGTGAGTTCAAGTTCTCCACCACCTGGCTGTGTTACTGGGGGGCGGGGGGGGGGGGGGAAAGGGGGCACTAATAGAGTTTGTGCCCAGGGTCCTCAAAAGTCATAGTCGGACTTATCCGCAAAAGAGCAAGAAAAATTGAACCAACAAAAATTGAAACCATTTACCAAACCAATTTATCAATTTATTTATCACCAATTAATTTACCAATTTATCCAATTGAACCAAAAGTACTTAAATGATAATTTACACAGGGTGTTCCGGTTTAACTTGCAAAAAAACCTCTATTTTCGCAACCGTTAGTCCTAGATGCATACTTCCAATTGCAAAAATTTTCAAAATCAGATGCTGAGTTTAGATGTTGAAAGTTCGTAGCGAAAATAAAAATGGGTCAAAAACTGCAAAATTCAACTTATTATACCGGCCCTAGGTCCCCTAACTTATATTTAGGGGAATAATCTCCATTGAAAATCAATTCCAACACAAAAAGTTTGACATTAGTACGGGCAGTATTAACCGAGATATGAAAAGCAGCGTTTTGTGACTTAAACCATTTTACACTCGCCGTCTATAAAACCTTTTGGGGGAAATATAGCGGTTAGCTTTAAAATTATACGCGTGCATTGAGTGGTTTTTCAAATTCTTCGAGGTTTTTGTATTGTGTTTTTGAGTATCATGTTATCACATTTACATTCATTTTGGAATAGAAATGAAAAATATAAATATGCTTTTTTTTTTTAACTTCGACAACCTCTGTCATTCTTCTGAAAGGGCGATAAGTTCCAATCTCATCTTCTGTATGGTTTCTTAAAACTTTGAACTGGAATATTTACTTGAGGTTTGATAGCACAGAAGTCACGTTTCTTGTGTTAGTAATATTTTTCGATGGAGATTATTTCCCTAAATATAAGTTAGGGGATCTAGGGCCCGTATGAAGAGTGAAATTTTCTATTTTTGACTAATTTTTATTTTTGCTTCAAACTTTCAATACCTAAACTTCGCATCTGATTTTGAACATTTTTGCTTTTGGTAGTATGCAAATAGTACTAACGGTTGTGAAAATAGAAGTTTTGCTGGATAAAGCGGTACACCCTGTATAGTAAACTGAAAGAAAGATGCGCAGAATTAAAAAGCTCTGAACTAAATCTCTAGATTAAAAAATCCCTTCTGGATTATTACGATCTGTGCTGGGCCATTTCTTCATAAATAGCCAAAACTAACGCTTGGTATGTATTTTAATTTGTCTACAATTTTCTCGTGGTTTATGACAACTTTTTCGGAATATGCTTCTTTTATTGGCATTGTGGCGACTTTTAGGGTACTTTTTTCAGACAAAGCAAACATTAACTTGCTTAAACCACCAATGAATTGAAATACTTCAACTTGGCAAGGTGTCATAAACCTGAAGTAGCATTTTCTCTTTTCCTGTTCCTTCATTTAAGCATTTTCATAATTCAGTTTTCTTATAATACTCCGGCACCAGCTTTTGAAACCAAGAATCATATTTGTTGTTATTTCTGTGATGATTGATTTTATCAGTGTGGTATATTTTTGAGGAGTGAATATACGGTCTTCCCTTTGGATTTTTCTCTTTTTGATCTGGTGGAACATTTCACAGTTTAGTTTGAGAACAAGTCATCTCCTGGGTTTGGTATGTTTTCGAACTAAATAAGCGACTTCAATGCTTAATATTTTCTATAATTAATGGGAAAAGCTGACTTTTTTTCTGGTTCAAAGGTATTTTCTACATCAGTTGAAGTGGAAAGTTAAATAATCTCGCTTTGGTAAAAAAGAAAAAAAAAAAAAAAAAATGTGGAATGAATGGAAAAGTGGAATGATTTTTGGACTCAGCGACTCAATTTAAAGCACGCCTTAGTATTGAACTAGAGTAGCGGTTTACTACACTACACTGCACTACAGCACACGTCTCAGTAAAAATATTGAACTATTTTCTTTATCTTAATTCAATGACAAAAGATAAAGTACTTCAGGTTTGCACATTTTCCTAAGGTATGGCACACCCTCTTCAAATCTTACTCAGCAACCTCTTCAGAACGAGAACCTCTCAAATGAGATAAAAATCCCTCTAAAGTTATCTCCGCTATATATTTCGACGGCGCAGTCTGTGTCAGGAACCCCACACCTCTCGTGGCACCCCTGAGTGCTTCACATAAGGAAAAAAGAGGGTTACACCGAATTTCAAATTACTTTTCCAAATTTAGTTCGAAAGAACGTGATGGATGTTATCAAAATTCATAATATATTTTTAAAACTTTTTAAAATTAACTCGGAACTTTTCTATTAATTGGCTCACATGGAAGGGAAAAAAAAATCTTAAAAATTTTCCGTTCTTGGAAGTTAAACTTTTTCGCAAAAGTGAATCAGAAGGGCCGTAGTGGCCTGATCGATAAGGTGACCGGAGGATCCCTGGTTCGATCCCGGCCGATCGAAGATCCACCGTCTTCACTAAGGGTTACTGGGGGACGTTAAATATGCTCGTGGTCACAATGGCCTCGTGAAACGATACTTCTGGGAGTGGCTAGGCCAGAAAGCTTCTGGTCTGGCTCTAAGTTATCGAACTGTCCGTAGATGGTGCCTGCCATCTATCGCACTGCTACTCGGTCTCGGGTCCTCGAGTGGCATAAGTAACAACTACCGAGCAAGAATAATACACTACTTGTTTCAAACAGAAGTTGTTTTTAGCACTTTGAAATCTCACCGGCAGGGTAAGCGATTTTTAATTAATTTTCGTCGTCTTGGTTTTTGAAAGATAATTTCCCCAATTGAAAAATTACTTGATTTATTACGCTTTTTGTTCTCCTTTTTTTGGGGGGGGGGGGAGGTATGTTATATACGCTCTTCAAAGATGATCGATTTGCAGCACAAGATTAACCAATATATATAAATTAATGATGCACGAAATGAAAAAAAAAATTTATCGCACCTAAAGGTGCCGTTTTGTTTTGGGGTCATGGTTAGAAATTCGTAAATAGGAACGCATAATTTTACTACAGAAAGTTTTATATGTTTATTTAATTTATGTTTTTTTTATTTATTACGGTTTCAAAGTCTTAGCATGAGTTTGAAACATGCTTTATTATGTCACTTTTTGTACGTAGTTTAATTAAGTAAACTAAACGAGCGTTGTTTTCTTTTGTTTCATTATTTAAGAATTCGTGCTCTTGAGACTAAGCCTATTGAATTTCGGTTTGCAAAATAAAGTTGCTTATACATACAGGCTAACTGGTCATTGTTGGCGACATTTTTTCAACTCTTGTGGAATTTTTTATCTTTCTCTATGTAAAAAAAAATATTTTAATACACTTTAAATTAAGTTTCTTCTTATATTGAAGCAAACTAACTGGTCGTATCTAGCAACTTCTTTCAAACCTTCTCCATGATGACGAACGTTACAGCCGGTCCCTTGGGACTTCGAGTTATCGAGAGTTGACTGTATTTTAGTTAAATAAATAAAATGCATTTTTAAGGGGGGGGGGATAATTATAAACTCCTCTGGAATATTGAATTGAACGGCGACTTTTAAATTTTTCTATTGTATCTAGGGTAAATGTAAAAAATTGATTGTTGTGTAAAAAATAACTGAAAAAAGCAGATATAATTAATGGTAAAAAAAATGAATTAACTGGTTATCATATACGGCTAGCTTTAATATAACACTCCGAGCTGAACAAACAATAAAAAATTCCAATGTGGCAGTCAAAGGTATTGTCTGTCAGCAATTTATTTTGGCGTTTTCTCTTTCCACGAAGACTCTATGAATTAAAGCTTTTCTTCAGTGGGTAATGAATCTTTTGAATGCTACTTTCCTTCATTTTTATAAAAGACTTCGTTTCTATTTTTGATGTTAAAATGGAAGATAATATTAGTTTAAGAATAAATTTCCCAATACCACTAAATAATTTAAATTTTCTTAAGGTAAGGAAAATAGAAGTGTATTTTTCATATTGAATTTCAAGGTAATAAATATAAGAATTTTTCTTTTGTCATTTAAATGAAGGTGGGAGATTTGACGAGTCTCTTTATGCCATTCAATCGAAACTGGTATAAGATACAAAAGATAAATAGAACGAAATTGTGTTTCATAAGAGATACCAAATATCTTTTTCATTTAAAAGTCGATTTTCACATTGCAATTGAAAAATGCTAGAAAACATCAAAAAATGGCATTCTTATTTCTGAAATATTTCAATTTTCGACAAGCGTTTGATACTTGAAAAATATAATCTTAATTGATTCTGTAAAATCTTAAATAATACTAAATCATTACTTGAGGTTGCAATAAGAATTAAATACCTTTTTTAGTATGAGAAATTATATATTGCTACTTTGAGAGCCTTTTTTAAGAAGTAGACAAATTGTCATAGTTAATATCTTATATTTTCGGAACAATTTCAGGATGTGTTAGTAGCATTGTAATGTGTTTCAAAGTAAAATAGCCGGGCAAAGTGAAATGGTAAACTGTTTTCTCAGTTTGCAGTGTCACCTATCTAACAATATTTTAACAAATTTCTTAAATAACTTTAAAGCTCGAGGGCAATAATTACATAAGTCATTTTCAAAATTTTAAATACACATTGTAATGTTTTGTAGTTAATTAAAAGTATTTTTTATAGTAAAATAATAAAGTTTTTGTAATCAATATTTTGATTGAGATTTGCCGATGTCCAGTGCAGTACTTGTTTAGCTAATTTTGGGTATTTTTTGATTTTAAATGTTTAATATAATTCGTCAAATACACGCGGGGGAAAGTGGATGTCCCACAGTAAAATAGCTCATTTCGTTTACTTATTTGCTCATTTATTTAATCATTTATGTATTCACTCATTAATTAATTCATTTACATTCCCGATCAGTATTAATTCACTTATTTTCTTATTTATTCACTATTTCATTTAGTCATGTACATTAATTAATTCATTTTTTCGTTTATTATTCAGTTATTTATTCATTTATTCCTTTGTTTATTCATTCATTTGACGAAAAGTGTTTTATTTTTCGCTTCAACCCATGCAAATAAATAAATAAATAAAGGTAACAAAATTTCACTTCTTTTTAAAAGTGCAAATTTACTGTCAAAAATTAACACATTGTTTCAATGCAAGTTTTGTTATAACGTACAGTACAACCTTGTTTATTCAGATTGACTGAGACAAAAGGCAATCCGGAGAGAATCGAAAATCCAGATAATCCGGATAGTATGTGTAATTTTCAGAGCTTCATATCAGGGAAGCCACTGATAAATTTTGCATTACGGCAACAAACATAAAAACTACAAATTTTATATTGATATTCTCAATTTTCTACAACAAATGTATTTTGACAAAAATAATTTGATCTTAGATTCAATGAAAACACTCTTTCTGTATGTCTCAAATATTTAATCTTTTTAAAGTTTGAAATTAGCTGCAACAAAGACTTGCAACCTCATTAGGGATGGACAGAACTTTAGTTCAAGGAATCCCTTCTGTAATGGCGAATCTGTTTATCTCGAACCTGTCTATCTCGGAAACTTTTCTACATCGAAATTTTTGAATTTCCCCGAATTTGTAATATAAGTTCAATGTTTTTTCTCCAAGTCTATCTTGAATTCCAACTGTCTTTCCTACATTTGATCCCCAGCGATCGTTTTCAATAATAGAACTTGAGAACAAAAAACAATTTTTCTAATATCAGCATTCATATTGTCTTCCAAGTATTGTGAGACACGTAGACCGAGGAAAACTGTATGTACAATGAGCAAATGTTTTAGGCATTCTATCCACTTCGAAACTGGTGAAGGGACGATGTTGAATTTTGAAAGAGCTTTCAGAGTTTTACTTCCGAGTCAACGAGAACAGTTATTTTTTTGTGTTCTCTGGGTTTAGACCCTTCTATTCTGATGCTTAAATTATTTCGATTGAGAAAAAAAATCAAAAACTCAACATTTTAAAGACAATCATTGAAAGGTAATTTTCATTCTTAAAGGTATGGATGTACTCGCTATCGATGTAACAGTAAAATGTGTAATCACAACATGTCATACTGTAAAATTGTCACCAATATGAGTGCAACAGAATCAGTTAACTATGTTCCAGTAGCTTGATTTTAAACTTTTATTCAAACCTCCATATCTCGAATTTTTCTTCTGTCCCGTAAAATTCGAGAGAGACAGGTTCGACTATACTTCCATCTACTAGAGAGAAGTTGGACAATACATATTCACTGATGCGTTGCATGACAAAGACAATCGTAGCAACTGTCTTTCAAAATTTGCTGGGTAAAAATGCATTGCCGTTTTGTGTTTGTTGCAGATATGCAACCGGGTGACATAAAGGGTGAATTGATAATTCAGAAGAAGAAAAACGTCCACTCTGTAATCAATGGTAACAGAACGGATATTTTTCTCTTCTTTAATTAGCAACTAGTTAAATTTATGAATCACTTACCGCTTAAATTGTGTACAGGTTTTAGTAAATTCAATTAATGAAACTTCTAAGAGAATTTTGCATATTATTCAGCTGATATTTGTTAGTCGTAATAGCTGTTTTATTTATTTATTATTTTTTTTTTTGGGCAGGAATGTGGAATGAAATTAAGGAAAGAAAAAAACTTGAGGGTGAATTTCATTTGACAAAAAAAAAAAAAAAAAAAAAAAAATCTGATGAAAATTCACTTTGTTTTGCGTAAAAGACATACATATTTTCCTGTACCAAAAATATTCCAGCAACTAGTTCCTAAATTGTAAGAAAAAGTGAGGAAAATTCTTCGAAATTTTTCTTAAAATAAAGATTGATTTTTATTACTGACTTATTCAAGACCGAATAATCGTCAGTAAACATATAGTTATTGCATGTAAGTTGCTCTAACTTAAAGAAAAATTTGTTATTCAAATATAAATGAATTTGAATAGTATGGAATCAGCATTTTGAAATGCATTATACATTTTACTTGAAGCTGTTTATATAGATGATTAAAGGAAGGATGCATCCAAATTAGTGTTTAAAGTACGGGAGTAGAATATATATTTAGTATGTTGGATTAAATATTGATAAATGCATTTAAGTTAAAACAAGCACTCATCAGACAATTGTCCTTCCTGAATTAATTATAAAATAATATTTATGTGATATGTTAAAACATAATTATGCGCCTTGTTTAAAAAGATAATAGGATTTAAGACTTATATTTTCGTAATATAATTCAGTGCCTCCATAATATTGGTTTAAGCTTTCGCTAACTTCAATAACTTGAGACAAGTCTTATCTCATTAAGATCAGCTCAACTATGATGGACAGAAGGCATGGATAAACAAGATAATTCTTATAAAACTAAAACAGATTTCTTTGGAACTCTTAAAACAAACATCCATTTAGCTAGACATGGTTGAATAATGTTTTAAAAAACAACTTTGTCCGTAGTAATGAAAGCATGTAATGAAGAAACGTAAAAATTATATAAATCTAGTTAATAGACATCAGTTTAAAAAACTTCATTGTATTTTCAATTTGCATTTTAAAACTGTTAGAATATATGCGTTCCTCTGAAACGTACAAAATCGACACATAATGTCTCACCCCTGGTCCAGTGAATTCTTTATTTTTTTTTTTGAACATTATCCATGGATAAGTTATAGTTAATACAAGGGTTAAAGTAGGGGAATGTGGGACAAAGGGAAATAGGAAAATATTTTCACAGATTGCAGCAACATCTATACAACCATATATTAACTTAGTAGATATATTGTTGGTTCCAGTTAAAAAATAAATGTAACTGAAGATCAATGAAAAAAAAATCATTTTCAAAATTTGATGCATGCAATGTAATATTTTGTCGTTTATCAAAAGCGATTTTCATTATTATAAAATGATAAAATTTTTATAATTAATATTTTAGTGATAAATCTATTGATGTCCAGTGCAGTACTCATTTAGTTAATATTGAGCATTTTTGGTTTTTAAATATTTAATACAATTTGTTAAATGCACGCGGGCAAAGTGAAATAGTTAATTTCGTTTACTTATTTATTCATTTAGTAAATCACTTACGTATTCATTCATTAATCCATCTACATTACATAACTTATTTATTCATTCACTATATTATTCCCGCATTTATTTTCTCTCAACCAAGTGCAATAACATTTCCAGGTAAGCTAAAAACATAGAAAAAAAAATCATCTTTTTAAAAACTTAAATACGTATATAGGCTTTGGAACAGATTTAGAGGGATGAAGTGAATTCTTAGTTAACGGAATGGTATATGTAGACATTTACCCAAAGTCACATGATTCATCACAGTTGCAACATTTTGGTTTACGAGTGAATTTTTGTCATTTTTTCTCAAAAATTTATTGTTTAAAATTTTTCATAGTTAGAGATTTATGGAATTAAATATGTGCAACTCCACTTTGCTTGAGTTCAAGCTTATTATTTTTAGAAATTACGTTAAATGCGCCTGTTGCACAATCTCGGTTGGGAAAACACTTGTCACGCAAGGAATACCGTACAAAAATGCTACTCCAGACTCGTAAAAATAAAACATATAAACTAGAAAGGTAAAAGAATTTCAGTCTTGATACACATTGTTGCATTAGCATGTTATAAAGAAATCCTGTGGTGCAGCATAAACACAGATTAAGGAAGGAAAAGTTGTAAATGGAATTGAAAAGTTGAAATAAGTAGCATAAAAACCACAGCAAAAGCACGAAAGAAATTACGACTAGGCATAAAATTTATTATCACCAATTTCAGAAAAGTAAACATTGTTGACACACATATATATATACGCAATTACTTCATTTCCGTCCAATATTTATATTTTCCTGAAAACATTTTGGTTAGAAATGTCCAAGAAAATATCATCGTTTTATTAACAATTCCGACAAAATGCGCAGCAAATCGATACGCTGTTTTATCTAACCCCTTTTTATGTGTTATTCTTACAAGTAAATTGACAAGGTTTTTACGACATTGACTGGAATAATAAAAGTTGATAGATTTCTGATTTAGTTGTTCTAATGGCCTTTACATGGTCCCTGAGGTCTCATCCATCTATTTCGGAAATTCCCTGCAGAAATACTTCTGTACTCCTTGAAACACTTGAACGAGTGCCCCGTCAAGATGAAACGACGAAGTATATTACAAAGGAAATAAATCGCTCATAAAAATCAGTTCTAGGGCAAGATAAAGGTTCGATGGTGTTACTTCTGAAAGACTTATAGCTGTTGAGTTGGCAGCGGATTATATGTACTGAGTAGCGAGAGAGAATATGACACCAAATATCTAAAGTCTGATGAACTTGAAATTTCTAATAGAGGAGTTTACTTTCAAAACGGATTATATCCAGTTTTATATTTTTTTGGCAAAACTTTTTCCGTTTTGCCAAAAAAATCATTTTACGTACAAACACTAACTGTTAGAATTTCGAATTTCTCGCGATGTTTTGGTAGAATAACAAGTGACTATTGGCATAAGTCCAGAAATTTTTCCTCAATTTTACCTGACCTAAATTGCCAATTTTATTTTGGATATATTCCCTTTGGGGGTAAAAGAGTAAATATAATCCTTTTTGCAAAAAAAAAAAAAAAAAAAACCACGCATTTTCTTCAGAAATAAATTTTATTAAATTGAAACAAATTATTCAATTATTCAACATTTTTAAAAATATTCTTTTTTTTTTACTCTACTTGGTTCCTTCCTACTTACTTAATTCTTTTCACTGAACATTTAAAAAAAAAAGGACCTATGACCCCATTAAGCATGAACGATGAAACCACCCAAGCCGATTCAAATAACAACGTTGTAGGTATTAATATTAATAGATCACAATTTTTATCACAACTAATCACAATTTAATCATTAATTAATCAGAATTTAACAGTAATATGAATTATTTAATATGAATTTGGTAATCACAATTTGAGGTCGCGCTTGCCAAACTGATAACAGACTTGCACAAGGTGCAAGGTGCTACGATCTCTTAATACAGACAGGTATCACGCTTGATTGGAAATGCTCAACCAGTGCTTTGCTCCAATATTTTATTTGTGAACTACTTTTGAATTAGAAGTAGCAAATTCAAAGTTGGATATGTGCCCTTTTGATATGAAAGTGAATGAGTGGGTGCCGGCAAATAAGGGATAAGTTCCACTTTGCTGTAAAAGACCTGGCGAGAAATAAGGGGATGGATATACACCGTTTAGGTGGTAAAACCAACGTTTACGCATTTTTTTAACAGTAGATATAAACCACTTCTAGAAGAAAGAAATTCATGGGTCGATAGTGCTTATATTAGAGATTCTGAAAACGAAAAAAAAAAAAAACCTTTTTTTTCCAAAAGTGGATATAATCCGTTTTTAATGTAAACTCCTCAATACGAGTTAGAGGTGAAGAACCTGTTTTATATTGTTCAGAATTAAAAGACTTGTTGAAAAAAAGAGGTAGCTCCAATTTCAATGTTTTTTAAAGGTCTGCATTAGAGTTGGAAACATTATCCACATTATTTCTTTTTTATATTTTTATAACTCCCCTGGTATGCGTCACAGTACATTTATACTGCCATGATAAGCGCAAAAGTGGTACCTGCAGCTGAGTTCAAAATGAGAAATTCCCGTTTAAAGTTGTGTGCCTCCATGTATTTGACCCCGATAAAACTTTTCCACAATTTTTAAAAAAATATTTCCCATCAACAAATGACTATAAAACATTGTATTTGAGTAAAATATGTAACAAAGAGCCAGTGGTGACAATAACTCAATTTTGAAGAAAAGTGCCATTTTATTTAGAATATGAAATTTAGTCAGAACATGTAGCTTAACGATTCCTTCGGCGCTACGCTGAAAGGTTGCGTGGGGAAATACAGCGAATCGGCTGGAGACCGCGTTCTAGTTTTCATAAAAATAAAACTCCTGGTTAAAGTATAGACTCAAAATGAAAATTTCACTGTATAAACTAATTAAATGTGTTTTCTGGCCACTTGTTGCGGAATTTTTTTTTGAATTTTCAGGTCTGTAATTATGTTAAGAGCTCCTTAAAAACCCTCATTTTTTCAAATGCCCCTAAAATCTGTTAAATGAAAAAGTGGAAGACCTCCTTTTCAGGGAACGTAGTGATCAGTGGTACTAATAAACTGTAAAAAAATGAAAATTTTTGAAATTGACATATTTGAGAAAAATCAAAAACATTATTTTAAACTTTTTTTTTTTCAGAAGACTGGAAAAAAAACTAAAGCACATATTTCAAAATGTAGTTATTAAACAAGAAAAAATATCCTTTTAAATAAAACAAACCGCAACAAAATATATTCTACCGTTCCTGAGATAATGTACTTCAAAGATTTTGTCGAAAATCCTAAGTGAGAAGTCATGACAGTACCGTCATCTTTGGCGGCCTGTATCTCGGCCCAAAAAATGTTTTGGGCAAAAAAAAAAAAAAAAAAGGATTGCTTATTTTTTTATTAATTTTAACATATGTTAAATTCAAAAAAATCCGAGACCATCATGTTACAGTCCTTGTTGAATTGACATGGATTCTACGAGATTAATATTGTATATTAATTATTAGTCTCCTCACATGCTAGCCAACACGTAACTACCTGTATGTAGCAGAATAGGGGGCTTGAGTTAATAATACATTTCATTTTTGAATATAAAATATAACTCCTTCGTAAAGGAATTTTCTTACACCTGAAATGGAGCTTAATTTTTGCAATTTGAAAGCATGTTTTAAAAAGGATTTCAAAAAATGGATGAGGACATTCATCTCGTGTTTTTCACAATAAATTTCATAATTAATTTTATTCTATTAATATAATGTATTATACATTTATGAATTATGAAGACTTCTTTGGAATAATATTTTCGCTTGTCCTTATTTCTAAAATACTATCTTATTTATTTAAACAAGATTTTTAATTAGCTTTCACAACATTTTTTTTCTTTATTTTTAACAGAAATGCATACATTTTATTCTTGCAGTTTTAGGTTAAACAAAGAATAATTTGATCATACTGTTTATGCGTATGTGAAACAGTTTATTTACACGGATGCTGAATTTAAATATCATCGAATCAGTGGTCTTACTCTCATTATATTTGCCAATCCTATTAGCAATAGCGACATTCTCCAACATACCCCTTTTCATCAACAACTCCGAGTTTTCAAGCAGCATTCCCACAATGTAGTGCTAGTCAACCAAACTATTCCTTATTTGCTAAACCTATTTGCAATGGGGAAGAATACCTTATTATAAATGCAAACGAGACAGTCCAAAATTTCGTCGGATAACTTTAAAACGTTTTATGAGGAGAAAATTTTCGTGATTGAAAATATTCTTGAAGACAACTTCATATAATACGAATACTTTACGCAAATGTATTTTTAAGCATTTGTTGTCTAACAAGATTTGATATTTTCACTAATTGAATATATTTTTAAAAGCAATAATCAACACATTTCATTAAATGGCAGTATCGGTTTTAAAATTTACTGATTAACATGTATATTTCAATTCACAAAACGTTACGAAAGTTATGTATTATTTTTTGACTCAAAATTTTACACAGGACATATCCTAAACACATAAAATATTCCTTTTATTTACTGACCACCAATTTCCCAGTGCGGGTTCTTGTTATAGGGTAGTGCGAGGCCAGTTGAGACATTTTACGCATTTTAATTTTTTCTCTTAGTCTTTTTAAATCGGCAAAAACATTAATATTATTTCATGCTTTGCGCACGTAACCAGGTTATTTTTAACTTATAGATATTTCCCCCTTTTTTAAAAATATTTTTTTTTAAAGTTAAACTTTCAAGTGTATCAACCTTCTCCATGTTGGGGCAAGTTGATACCAGTGTATAAAATCTTACACAATGTAATTTAGTCACTATATAAGAGTATTGTGTCTTAATTATATAAGTATTTTATTGTTGAAAGATATTTTAAAAGTTAAACTGAAACAAGTTAACTGATAAATGCAAACAATTAGTTTCTGAACAATTAGTCTCAGAGAGCAAGTCAGAATCCGAAAGTTCAAAATCAGATGTACACTGAATACAAATATACCACTTTGAGTCTTTTCCACAGTCAATATGTGCCCATTTTTTCCGTGAAATGCACTATATCCAATCTTGTCCTGGCTTTGAATTAGGATAAGGTTGCAAGCAGACTGGACATAAGATGTCCTCCTCCTCTTCTGGCTCTGATTGAATTTTGACCCTCTTCTTTGGAATTACAGGGAAGCATCGTTTATACGTTTCTCTTTTATGCGTTTTTATCAATTATACGTTTTTGAAATTTGTCCCTGCAAAGTCTAATACACATTAACCTATACCTATTATACGTTTTTTTTCGTTTGTACGCTTTTTTCATATAGTCCCTTAAAAAACGTATAAACGGTGCTTCACTGTAATTTCTTCTTCTTCCCTTTTTTCTCTTATTACTCGACTGCGCGTGCGCGACGTAAAGGAGGGTAATGTGTTTATAAGTCTATGTATGTATGTTCCTACGTGCCGTTCATGAGGCTAAAAGCCTTGGCCAATTTTTATGATTCTTACGTCATTCGATATGTCTTAACCTTGGGAGTGTCACTAAACACATGACAGTATTCAAAATTCACCATATCAACAAACAGTCGCCATTTTGTCAGTTCGAGATCGTGTCGCACGTTACCTGCGTGCGACAAATGCCGGTAGCGTTTTCGCTGCCTGAATATTTTCTTTAATAAGTCCGAGTTTCACGACGTGCACTTTCTTGACGGACTTTTTTAGCTTCGGGAGATAGATTTGACTAACGACGTTTCGGAGTTCGCGTCATCATGAGTTATACAGGCTGTTTTATAGCTGTGCTGTGGTTGACTTAAGTTCGCGCATTTTTGCTAAAAGTCAAGCACATGTAGCTTTTAGCCGAGTTAGGTCCCTAGAGGGACTAATAATCAGTAGTTTAGACCACCGCAAGTTACTTAATAAACCTCACGATATAAACTCTTTCAATGAAATGACACGATTGCGAAATTCACCGTCTTATAAACGTAATTAACTAAGTCAATGAAAATTAACTAAAAAGTACAAAATTAAAAAATAATTGTTAAATAAAAAAAAACCCGACTGCGAAGAAACTGAAAAAACTAAAAAGAAAAAAATATAAGCCCAGTAGTTTAGAATGTTATTAAGTACCACTGAATAACTATACCATTGAAATAGTTTTATAATCGATACACACACAAATCTTAAATTCAAAAGCAGAATATATCAACAGTTAACAGTCGGGGCTCATTCATTTTTGAATCAAGGAACACCGTAAAATTTGAATGTTCCCCGACTGTTGATCCTTCTATTCTGCTTTTGAATTTATGATTTGTCTTATATGTGTATCGATTACAAAACTATTTCAATGGTGTAGTTACTCCGTAAAGTTACCACACATTTCAAAACTCCAAAAAAGAAAAAAAAAAGTAATGAAAGGTTTAGTTAGTTCAAGTTGTTGACATATTCAACAAACGTACATTGTTAGCAAATGAATTCACGAAAAAAAAAAAAAAATCTAGGGTGCGGTTTAAGTTCTGAAAAAATACCGTAGTACTAAATACAATTGAAGAGACTAAGTAAAACTTAGTTAATCTGTTCCAAAAAACTGGTACTCTTCGTTTGTCACAATTTTTTAAATAATTGAGTTTGCAATGTGTTTACTCGGAACATTTGCTCCAATTGAGAGTGTTTTCAAGTACGGGGAACTTTTGAACTGCGTAAGGAGGTAGACTTACGGTTCCTATAGTTAAACAAATGCTAAATCTTAAAATTAGTTCAGAACTTTCATGTTGTGAGTTTTTCGATGAAGTTAAGGAAAATAATGCTCTTAAAAATTATATTTAGTGAAAACTTCGTCTGAGTTTCTCGACATACCTTTATAGTTTAATTTTTCAATGAATTGTTAAGGCTTTTATGCAGTTCTAATTCATTATTTCTCAATGCTAGGAACATCGGCGTAAGATTCAAAAGACAGAATTTCAGCAGCAACGAGTTTATCGTAAATATGTCCGGAGTTGAAATGAATGGTTATGAATGAATTATTAAATTTTCGAACAATTAATTTCTAACTTCTTCAATATTAAACGCATAAGTTAGCAAAATCTTCTTACGCGAGTTTAAACTTTCAATGAAGGGATGACTTTAGTAAAATTTTTTACATTCATTTAACTGTGTAGGTATACTTGGCCAACTATTAATTTTTCTACTTATTTATTAAAAGAAAGCAGTTCTCTTTCCCTTCACCTCAAAAATCCCGTAAATTTGTTCCTTCAAACATTTATATTAAGTTGGATCTGAAATGTCATCAGCGTGAAGAATACCTAACCATAAAAAAGGGGGAAAAGTTTTTGATCCAAGCAAATTGCAAAAAAGGTACACTAATACGTCCCCCCCCCCCCCGAAAAAAAAGAAGAAAAAGATTGAACGCGAGCAGCAAGGGATATTTTCTTATTTGCTTGCTCTTTTATATAAGAAAGGGAAAAAACCGTCTCCTAACTCTCACAAGTTTCTTCTATTTTTCCTTAAGATTTTCCAAGCTAATGAATAGAAGATTAAGCCTTCTTTGAGGTCTCCCCTAAGGCATTATTCCCATCATTAGTGCTTGATTTATTTTTTCCTGAAATACACAGAAAGTCATTAGCTCCATCCGCTCCCGAGTCAAGTGTCACTGTCTAAATGTAAATTGCCTAAATGAGAAGAAAACCACCAAAAATTAATTACTTTTGGACTGAATTTATTTCTGAATTTTTAGTTTAAGTTGAACTTCAAGTAGAGCTTTTCCATCTCTTAATATTTTTCACATAATTTAATGCTGACAAAACATCAGTAGAAAGCATTTGTGTTAAGCTTTAATGAAAAGGAATGTTTGAAAGAAAAAATAGATAGCTAAAAAACAATCAATTAACTTTCTTTTTTCTTTTTTGTTAAGAAAGCATCGGAATGAAGATAGCGTTTCTGAGTTAGAGTCCGTAGAAAGACGTCGAACAAAACTTTGGACAAATTTGCTATTTCATGTCATTAATATTAGTCTGAAACAAACATTTAGGGCATGTAGCCATATGCTGGAGTCGCACAAAAGCAAGAAGAGGAAAACTCTGGTGTTGGGGCTTATGCTAGGGCGATTTGAGCAAAGATAAATTATTGTGCACAATAGGAAGAACTTAAGTGGATGCATTATCGTAGCTATTGCTCCCTCTCTGATACCATATTTATGGATAAACGGACTGTTATTGACTGAATAGAAGCGTGTATAATTAAAATCAAATGCCTTTTATAGAAAAAATGATACTAACTCTAAGGATAGTAGAATTTAGAAATCGCACCTCAATTCTTTCGAAATTGTTTCGAGTTATCGCATTGCCATATAGCATCACTTGCTCTTTTTTTTCAAAAGTGTTGCTCATTTTTCCAGCAATAAATAGCCCCCAAAATGAGAGCAACAAGCGCGTGCATTGTAAAAAGAGTGAAAATTTAAAAATTCACAAATGACGGAAAATAATTGTTGGTTTCGCTAAGTGGTTTTCTTAGCCATTAATTAACATTCTCTCTACCAGGGGTCTCCATGGTTTTTGGTCAAAGGGCCATTTCTGAAAATTTCTCGTGACCCAGATGGAGGAAACTCATCACACAAAATGCTATTCAGAATCATTTTGTGTGATGTTCGTATTAGAACTAATTGACACATAGTAATTATATTTTTAATTTACTGTTGCTTTGGTATTTCATGAATTTAAACTTACGTTTCAAATTTAATATCAAATCTTCAGCTCTTATCCACCAGATGTAGAATTAATCATCGATTTAAGTAAAATAATTTTCTCTTTTAGCACTAGAACATTTATTACTCCTTGGGTAAAAATATTAAATAATCAAATTTACTTAAAAATTGGTTCAAAATTTGTTTATTTCAGTAGCTATCAACTCCATGACAATTAAATTCTCTTAATTAATCATGATTAGTAAAATAAGGTAACTTGAGAAGGACCTAAAAATTTTGGGAGTGAACAGGTAGAGAAACCTGGCAACGTGTCGTACCGCCTGGAGGAAGCAGACGGAGAAAGCCTTGGCCTGCACCAGGCTGTTGTGCTGATGAAGAAGAAGTAAAATAAGGTATATTAATGTTTAATTACATGAAATTGCAGATTACTGCAGACACGTGTTTCGGTGTTACAAGTAATGTCTTTTTCAATTCAAAAGACGTGAGCTTATGGATGAAAAGACATCCACCAAAAGCTGTAGTAAACTGTAATTTTATGCAATTAAACGTTGTTATTTTTTACTCTTCATGCCATTCAAATTATTTATCATGATTAGTTCTTTTTTAAGAATAAATTCCATTTATTGCCTGCTCGAAACATTTTGTATAACCTTATTAAGACCCTTTTTGACTTAGGAATGCACTCTTTCATGATTATTTCAGCATACCTATCCATGCTCTTTTTATTATGGAGATCTCGCTATCTTTAATTTAAAATGAAACAAAACACAAAAAACTATAATGAAATTTTGAAATGTTTGATTAAGACAGAGTGCAAGAGCTATTGAATATTTTGCGATTGACATTGCATTTTTCTTAATATGTGCAATTAGAAACTCACAAAATATAAATATATTAAAATTCTTACAGTATAATTAAAATGCATATATAGTAACTATGAATTGGTTAATCAATATGCATCTAAAATCTAGCTCGCTGCTGCGGCCAGATTTTAAATATTTGCTGGCCTTTTTTGGCCCACAGGCTATATAGTATGTGGACCCCTGCTCTGCGCTCTAAAAAGAGTTAAATCTTTTAATAAAACTTTGCCGTCAAATTTATATTCTTTCGTTATTGAGAGCTACTGCAAATGGTGGAACGCTGACATTTATTTTTTATTATTGAAAATGAATCATATGCAAATATTTTGGAATAAATTTAAAGTATCGCCTAAATGGTGTTTAATGCTTTAAAATTTTCTATTGACAAAATAATCGCATAGAATATTTTTGCAGGTTTCATTGTGACAGAGTAATGAAGTGTGAATCTTTTTATCCTCATAAAAAAATAAGTGTAACTTAGGGCTCAAGACTGTGGAGGGGACGCTAACGGGAGAAGGGGAGGAAGATAAAATAAGGGGAGGGGGGAGGAATAAAGGGGGAAGAAAGGGAAAGAGAGTGAAGAAGAAAAATGACTTTGTCACGAAGAACAGGCCTTCATGCTCCGCTGCTTAAGCCTATGCTGAAAAGATCTCCTTTAGATTTCTTAATTCAGGGACGAAAAATATCTCACGAAGAAAAAATTTGTAACTAAATATTTCAGCTCATTGTAGAAAACCAAAGGGACAAAACATGTTCTCCTTAACACACTTTATCACTTAAGTTCAGCAACTTCTTAACTATTTCATTCTTGAACTTCTGCCAGCTATTTCTCGTTAGCTAAGAAAGTTAGTAAATACATATTTTTCGTTCTGCAATATTTGGGCTCATATAGTTAACCAACTTTTTTTTTGTTTTTAAGTTAAGAGAATACTTCGCGAACTCAATAACATTACTTCACGTTGTTAAGGAAACTAATGATGGTCTATGATTACGCCATTACTGGGCTTGAGAAATGAGCTTTCCTAACTGAGTTTTCAGCTTTGGGTACATGCCGCTAATACCCTAATCTGAGTAAATAAAGGTAATAATGTTGTGTGTCATTATTTCTTTTGAAAGTAATCAACCACAGATAATAACTAACATTTCAAAGAAATGTGTGAACAATGTTAATAAGGATTTTAAAGAAATAGTTTCTAAAGAAATTGAAAATGTAAATTTAAAATTTATTTAGCTTAATAGCTACATTCTATAGTTTCTTATTTGTTAGTCATGTTGAAGTACATACTTAGTGACTGTAACGATAAAGAGCGCGTTTGCTTAAATGTTGTTTCAATAGATTGCGAAAAGTCTACTAGATTTAAGATACAAGAGAATGATTAAGTCAACTCTGAAAACAATTAATGTATACATGAAATACACCGCCAGCTCAGTCAATTCCAGCCGAGGACTGCAGTTTCGAGCTTATTAGCACTCATCAGCCTGGCATAGGAGTGACTGAGCTGGAGGTGGAAAACCTCTTAAGGAAGCCAAGAGTGCCAAACAAACTGGTAACAGAATTAGCACTGACCCAGACGAGTGACCGAAGCAATGGTTCGGTTCAACTCGAATTTTGAAGGCAAGGCAAGTATATTCAGTTAGTTACCGCCCTATAGCCAGGGCTAAAGCAGAAATACATGAAATACACCGCCAGCTCAGTCAATTCCAGCGGAGGACTGCAATTTCGTGCTTATTAGCACTCTCAATTTTTGACATTAGTCCTCGGCTGGAATTGACTGTGCTGGCGGTGTATTTCATGTATTTCAGCCTTAGCCCTGGCTATAGGGCTGTAACTTACTGAATTAATGTATGTAGAACGTTCCTTAGTAAATAAAAGTGAAATTTAAAACGAAGATGCAAATGCAAACTTTCTCTATTGTTAAACGTTTCAATGAAGTTCGTAGAAACAAAAGGCTGTAAGTGACAAAAATAAAAAAATTGGAGATTATTGGTACAAAAAGTAAGAGAAACACTTCGCACTTCATGGCAAGAGACTTTAGTGTTTGTCCTGAAAGGTGTTACTATCCAGCATGGCTTATAAAGATGAGACTTGGGTTCAGACAAAGTGTAATGTCGAAAAATATTTTAATAAAAAAGTATAAAACGTAGTTAAACACGAAAAGTTTAATGTCACTTTTTCTTAGAATTGAATTTTGAAAACAAAAACATAGGTTAAAAACGCATGTACAGTATAATCAAAGATTTAAATGAAAATTTGAAATATGATGGAACTTCTTTATGCAAATAAATAAAAGGTTGAGGAGTTTTGACTGAAAATACAACTTCAATATCCAACAAATCGATTTTATTTTTTTAACCCCTTATAAAGGGTGTCCCAAAATTAACGCAAGATTTGAATTTGCCACCATTTTTTCAATAAATTGTTGGCAGCCATGAAAAAAGAACAATTTGACAGTTGAGAGTTTAGGGTTAGTAAAAATGGGGTGTTATTATACCATACAGCTAGAGAGAGTGAAACATTTCAATTACTGCATAAGGCATTTCCTAGTCGCGTACTCTCTCATTTCGGTGATCAGAATTGGCACCCTAGATCGTGTGATTTAACATTATTAAATTTCTTCTTATGGGGTTATTTGAATTCAAAAGTCTATGTCAACAAGCCCACAACCACCCGTGCATTACCGTGTTGCGATACCGAGCGCCAATAACAGTAACTGCTTGACCAGCCTCAACTTTCATTATTTTTGAAACAATTGTTCAATAATGAAAGCGCGTTATTGTATCGTATAACGCTCCATTTTTTTAAACCCTAACCTCTCAGCTATCAATTGTTTTTTTTTTCAGAGATGCCAGTAGAGGGAAAAGGCCGGTTCTGGGCCAGGAGGCGGTGTTGCGGTGTTAACACCGCCTCCCAATCCCCCTCCGACCTTGGGGTTGACCTTGGGGTTGCGCCGGAATCTTGAAGAAGATGACGAGGGTATTTTCCCGTGATTTCGCCCTTCCTCGTTTTCGCTCTTCCTCGCTTTTGCTCGGCTACGTTTTCGCTCTTCCTCGCTTCCGCTCGCGTTTTCGCACCATGAAAGGTTACGAATAGTTTTCGCGCGTTTTTTAGTTTCGGTTTTCGGTTGGCAACACTTGTTGTCATGACAAACAGAGTTTTTAGATATTTTCCCGCGTTTTCGGACTTAGAATATTTTTTTTGCAATTTAACGTTATTTTTTTTCTTCTAACCTTATACGAAGGTTTTCGCATGACCACGTTTTCGCACGACCGCGTTTTCGCACGGCCGCGTTTTTGGACTTTGTCGTTTTTTACTTTTTGGATGGCAACACCAGTTTTCGGTTGGCAACACTTGTTGCTATGTTTTTACTTTTCGATTTTTACTTTTAAGAACGTTCGTGGCGCCATCTATCGGAACTTTGAATATTTTTTCCGGACTTAGAATAATTTCGACGAATGGTTGTCAAGACAACCAAAGTTTCGCGAATTTAATTATTTTTATTTTACAGAGTGTCGAGAATCGAACACCCAAACTTTGAGTTAGCAAAAACGTATGCTCAGGGCCGATCCTAGGGTGTCAGCCGCCCGTGTGCAAAGATCTAATGTGCCGCCCCTCAAGACTAATTTGCATATTTTGACTAATCTTTGACGTCCATATAAATATTTCTTCAAATTTCTACATCAAAATCTAATTAAAAAAAGAAAAACACCCAAGAATGATGACTTATAAAAAGGAAGAAAAGATTTATAGTAAGAAACTCCTTAGGTACAATTTATATCTTTGAAGAAAGTAATAGATACCAAAATTTACTACTCGTAAAAACGCATTTCATAATCTGTCTTAGGTGACATCCGAGAAAGGACGGAGGAGGGGGAATCAGGGGAGGGGGGATTGCTCCCAGAAAATTATCAAATTTGACGTACGAAAAATAGTTCAGTAATCTTTGGTTGTGTTTGGTTGCAAGGAGAAAAGAGTCGGGTATATTCAAGGTGCATGGAGAAATTTTCGAATTTCACGTCAAATATCGCAATTTAAGGAACTTTTTCGAGACTTCAGGGGAAAAGTAATGTTGGAGTTCTCTCCTAAAATTATTTCAAAATTGAAATCAATTCGAAGCTATTTTTTGTGACCGTAGCTTAGGAAAGATCGGCGCTCTTCCCAAAAATTTTCCGAAACTGAAGTTTTAAACGAGCAGTTTTGGGTTATCTTTGTTGACGTTGCTAGAGGGAGGGAGATTCAATAATTTCCTATTGAAATTTTTCGAAATTAAAATTTGAAACGCAAATTTAGGCTGTCTTTGGTGACGATAGGGGATCTGGCATCTTTCCTCCGGTAATTTCTCGGCACTATTGCTTCAAAAACCCATTTTTGGCTATATTTGAAAACGATGGGAAAAACGTGAAAATATTCCGAACCGAAATATTTTTCGGAATTATAATCCATTTTACGCTATTTTTGGGAAGGAAGGGTTTTGGGGCTCCCAAGTGGATATTTCTAAAAGCGCAATTTTATGCTATCTTTGGTGACGTTAACAAAACTGAGAAGCTTCGGCGGATCTTTCGGATAATTTTCGATATTAATATCTGAAAAACACAACTATAGACTTTTGTCCATCTCACTTCGACAATCGATGGGCATATGCCCTAGCGCCGCCAAAAGTTATATAAGCCAGGCAGTTCTCTTCCAGAGTTTTTTTAGAAAATCGTATTTTACGCATTGTTTGATTACGATGGGACAAAGAGCGGGCGGGGGTTCAGTGTACCCTCACGAACTGTTTTTGGAACTGAAGTCAATTTCAAACTGAGGGGGTGGGATTAGGGGCCTCTCTAAAGACGCTAAGTGAGGCTATCTTTGGTAGTAATGTTTGAGAATGGATTTCGGGGCCCTCAATGGCAAAAATTTCGAAGAAGAAATACGAAAAATGTCATTAAGCAAATTTTGATGACATTAAGAAGGGCTGTCCTCTGAAAACACATTTTGGATTTCAAAGCCAACATTTTCAGGCTATGTTTGATTAAGTTAAGGTGGAAGGGGTGAATCAGAGATTAAATTGGGTCCTTAAGATCGGTG
Organism: Uloborus diversus; assembly: GCF_026930045.1. Classification (NCBI taxonomy): domain Eukaryota; kingdom Metazoa; phylum Arthropoda; class Arachnida; order Araneae; family Uloboridae; genus Uloborus; species Uloborus diversus. The sequence continues at coordinate 14,497,631 of NC_072740.1, forward strand.
GTTCAAACAGCAAAATTTTCCAAAATTAAAGTCCTAAAAACGCAATTTAGTCGGTGGAGTTTGTGCAAAAACATTTCACTTCCGGATACTAGTATGAAATTTGGTACAGCACTTATGTTCATATAAGAGAGCAAAAAAATGCCGGGAGGCAATTGATTGGAGGTCAAGACCCCCCTGTGGTGACGTTATCAAAATGCCCACCATGTATCGGTTAATACGTTAGTTTAACTGCTTAGAAGTACATATTACGTCATTATTTTGTAAAATTCAAATACATTATCTGAAAGCCGTTTAAAAAAACTCTTCAACAGTGCTTAGTTTTATTTTCTACTATTGGTACCCGCACGGCTTTGCTCGTAGTAGAAAAATTAAAAGTCATTTGATTCGCCTGTATATTTACAAACAATGGATGATGAATTTTTCTCCAAATTGCTATGTTAATTTGCTCGGCCATTTTACGGTTCCTTCCTTCTTTCCTCAGTTGCACGACAGCCCAGGGTTGGCCCTTGCCTTCTCAACATTTTTTTCATGTTACGGTTCCCGTTTTGATAATTTTGTAATTTATTCGTCCACGTTATGATAATTTACTCGGTAAAATGTTTTTAAAATTGAAATAGAAAAAGAAACAAATCGAATTTTCGAAATATCGCTTCGAGGTGCACACTCCAACGCTACAAATTAATTCTGTACCAAATTTCGTGAAAATAGGCCAAACAGTTTATGTGCTATGCGCGTCACAGAGAGACATCCGGACAGATATCCCGACAGATATGCAGACAAACTTTGAGCTTTATTATTAGTAAAGAAGATAAATAGTTTAATAATTATTACAATATTAACGTGAAAATTGATAGGAAAACAATGACTTTCTTGTATTCTGCGATATTCGGGTAAAATTTTTACTGTTATGCCTGCATTATAAAAGAACCTTTCCAGTTTCATTAAATTTAAATTTGTACTTCATCTTTTAACACTTTTTGTCAGTATTTTACTTTTATATTGAATGAAAGAAAGGTTAAAATGCAGAAATAATCAAAGTCACCGCCCCAAATGGATCGAGAAATTAATTATTAATGCTATCGTATAATAAAAAAATTTTGTTAAAATGCTTACATTTTAAACATATAAGAGAAATAGATGAAAATTACATATTTTAATACAAAGAAAAAATACCTGTTATATCAAAAAGTAATAAAGTTTTTTTGAAGGAACGTTTTACGTATTACACTGACCTTCACAACTACAAAGAAGTGTACAATCCAGACCTGATTTGACGCATTGACAGCGTGTAGACATCTCTTTGCACTTGCATGATATAAGTTCCTGTTATTTCTCCATTGTTATTTCGGGGTGTGCATACCAAACAGGTTCAAACTCTTCACCGATTTTTTTTTATCTCCATTGATATGGATCCAAGAGCTGAAAATTTTGCTGAAGACATTTTGTCCATAGTAAACACTTCAATATCGCTCTCTTAAGGTGATGCAGAAGAACGTTGCTCGATGGTGGAATACAATCAACTGGTCTGTTTTGCTGGGTGAAAAAAAATTCTCTTAGCCTCATTTACGGTTTCCATTGAGCTTGATGAATGATACGTCATGACTACGAAGCGCTGAATAAGTAGGAAATGCTCATCGTCTTCGTTGATGCTCTGGGGTACTTTAGTATTGTACAAAAAAACTTTGTTACCATCTCTAAATGCCATCCACATTTTCCATGCAGTACCTAATTCTACCAATGCTGGCAAAACTAGACACCGTGTGCTCATGTATAGGCATGGGAAAAGGCAGAAGATCTGGAACACCTTGTGGAACTTAACGGTGCAAAACGTGGATGAGAAGATACCGCAGATATTTTCCACTTCCATACTCCACCCATAGCTCTTGCAGTTTCGGATTTAGAACATAGCAATCACTACATCATCACTGTCAACAGTTTTCACGGTGATCTTTGCATGACTCGAGTATTCTATTGCATGCTGCACATAAAGGAATAGCCTCGCATCGGCTTCTTCGTGGGATACGGGAGACATGGTTTCAAAATTGTTCTTGACTGAAGCAATTACAGTGTCTTTGTAGGAGTATACAACCTGCTTCCCATCTGGTAGCTCCATCTTCACGAGATTTTCTGTAAAAAATTCGAAAAGCTCCTCTTTATTTTTATCTTTCGCAAGAAATTTAGAAAATGACTTTGGTATCAAAACATTGGATTTAATACTTATTTTTGGTCCAGGTCCTCTCAATTGTCTCATGTTGCTTTTCAAACTTCCTTTTGAATACTGGTCAAAAACTAAATCTACCTGTGAACGCTTTTTAGTCTCATTAATATGTACGGCTTCACAATCTTATCGCAGTATTGTTGGAAAGTTCGAGTAGACTTAGGAACAAGCATGTGAATCAGTTCAGCCCCATCAATGAATAATTTGGTTCCGGAATAGCCGTCTAAACCAGTCCAGTTGATTGGACGATACAAGAAACTACGTCGGAGTTTTTTCTTGTTTTCCTAAATTTGCCAAGGTTGGATATAGAAGGTGGACACGAGCTGTTTTCATGAGAAAAAAACTATTTTACATCCATTTGAATTGCTTGGCAGGCAACATATAGCTTAGCAAAAAGAGCGCTGCCCCTCCTCAAAGCAACAATGTTTTACTTGTCTTTGGACTTAACAGAAATGTTTTTCTGTTCATCAAGAGGAGATTATTTCTTTTAATTACGTCATGTATGGATAATTTTCTTAACACTAAGCGATCTTCTACAAATGTATTGAATTGGTTTGCACTAAATCACAAAAATGGCACTTTTTTCCGAGAGAATAATTTTGTTGCTGTTTACTGTAGTTAAATCGTCATCTTCGAAAGGATTCCCGGATTCCCGTGTTCTTCAAACGTTTCAACTGGGCTGGAAACATGAGTTTCATACCGAATACAAAAGCTTCTAGTATCTTCATGTATCTGGTATCTAACTTTTCAGTAGTGACGTCAGACTTCAGGCTCTGATTTTCTTCAAACTCCCCAATCATGCGCACAACTTCCGGTCCAGCAACCATCCATTGTATTAATGACGCCTCATGACTTAAAAGTGATAGATTAGTTGATGAATTTTAAATTAATTTTTTGCTTTGCTCATGCAAATGGTCGTGTGTCATCCTGAAAAATTTCCTCTCAGTTTTGGAGCCAGATATATTTCCCCTATGAAACTCCTGAAAAATAGCTGGATGGATCTCTGGAGATTGCCTCAAATTGAACAGAAATACTGAAGGTCATCGGGCATGATTTGTATGATCAAGAGCAAACATCCATGGACATATGTTCTCTAGAGTTACAGTAAGTGAAGAGTGAGAAATTTCCTTGACGAATAGTGCGCACCAGATTTAAAAGTATACATTCTAGCTCCATGGTGATCTTCCAGTACTTAAACTGAGTCGATTCTTCTGATCTTCGCTTAACCCAGACTATAAATGTTTCGTCTATATCTTTTCGATTTTGATACGCTTTCTCGAACAAAACTTGCAGAGTGGTTACTGCAAAATCATGAGCGTATCGACTTCTCTTCACATGCGAAACTTTTAGTGTTCTTTCTGCTCTTCCCGATGTTGTTACATGAGCTTCTACTAGGAGTTCAGTTCATCCACTTCCTTCAAGAGATGTACCTATAGCAGATGAAACAGCCTTTTCTATGTGGAGACCACACAACATGACCAACATTTTATCTTCGCCATACTCATTACTCATGCAGCATAGCCCACTGAATAGATTTTAGCAGGGCGTAGATAGGACCTAGATTACAAACACTCAATTCATTAAATATTTTACTTTTTCAAAAGCACATGAAAGAAATGATTGCAAACTATGTTAATATTTTGAGGTCACATGAATCAAATGAAGGAGAAAAATTTATTCTAAAAAATATTGCGAATTTTAAATACGTTTTGTTTATTGAAAAGGACGTAAAGGAATGAATACAAGCTAATATGATAATTTTAATGTTATATGGAACCAATAACTGAAGTTATCGATTTCAAACCGTAATAGAATTATATGACCCACCTTTATTTGATATTATTTGCTACAGCATTAACCAGTCAAATATTCAGCTATTGAAAATTATATCTGATAAACATATCACTATGGAATTAATTATTTCTGAGAACAGCAGTGCTGGAAAGAAACTAGCTAGGCAGACTACAATCCAAAGTTACAGTTTGTTGGCGGGAAAAAGATAGAGTACTCGTTTTAATTTTTACCGTTAGACAGCAGACGTTCGCACTTGCAGAAGAATTGAATTATTATGTTACAATACATATGTGTATTTAATCCGGTAAGGAATTTTTAATTAAAAGTTTCAAAGCGGGTTAGATGCGGCGGAACAGCTGGAACAGTTCAATGTGAATGTCCAACCCCCCATGTAGTTAAGTTATTGCAGTGAAATTTTTTAAACTGTTTACTAAGGGGGGGGGGGGGAGAACAAATTCCTAATTTTTTAGTTTATTTTAGAGCTTTTATTTAGTGCACCTTTTTTTTACGGAAGAATGATTTCTAATGACATTATGAGTAGTTAAACGAAACTTTTCACCTTTTTCACGACGGCCATTTTGATGCCGGAAATTTTAATAGCTCTAAAACTACTTGTCTCAGGAGGAAAAATCAATCTCTGTTAAATAGCTCTTTTAAAGCTCTTTCAGATGATACACATTCATGTCACAATATAAAGATCTGTAATGTAGTTCGAAGCAGTTAAACGTACGTACTTACCTTTCCAGACGGCCATTTTGATGACGTTAACTGTAATAACTCTTAAACTATTTGTGATAGGAAAAAAAGTCAATCACTATTAAATAGCTCTTTTAAAGCGCTTTTAAATGATATACTTTAATATCGCAATATTAAGATCCATAATAGAGTTCTAAGCAGTTAAACGAACGTACTTACCTTAATCAGACGGCCATTTTGATGACGTCATCACAGGGGGTTCATGACCTCTGATCAAATGCCTCCCGGCGGATTTTTGTTCTTAGATATATATATAAGCACTGTTCAAAATTTTAGACTGGTATCCGGAAGTGAAATGTTTTGGGTATTTTTGTCACAAACTCCACGGACTAATTTTAAGCCTTCTTTAGTCTCGTCAAAGAGGTCATGGCATCCTTTTGGATCTTCGTTTTGGAGTTACGTTTAAATTTTCTACACGAGGCAAGAGCCCTGATCTGAAACCGGGCAGTTCATTCGTGATCTAAATTCGAAAAAAATGCTGTGAAGGGGGAAAATACAAAATTTTAGTTCGTCATTCATATATGTTTGACTCTCAGGGGAGTCGCAATTTTCCACTGTCTCTCCACGCATCCGCGATTGTTGAAAACAAAATTTGTTGTTTGAAATGGTTGCGAGAGTATCTAATCAGTATAGCTTTTTTTAAATATAATATATAAAATATGCCTTCATTGTTTAGGTCTATAAAAGCTTGGGGGGTAAACATTAGTGGCCGCTCTGGGCCCTGAGTGCTTCTTTTAGAAGGCACCCTTTCATGCTTCAGGAGGAGGCCATTTCCCTTATCTCCCCTCCCCTGTATCCATGCTTGATTACCGGTTCTGTAACAAATTTTGCAACCAAATAAAGTATGTATGTAAAGAGTAGATATTGATGGACAATGAACCAAAACAATGTTCCCTAACAATCTATTTTTCCTTAACTATGCAATTCTGTCGGGAAATTGGCACTTACTTTGATAATTGAACATTTAAAATTTAGCATATTTATTTGATTTAATATAAGTTATCTTGTGAGAAATTCTTCAGGAATTTTGCTTGATTAAAAGAACTATATGATGCGGCCTGCGGCCGCCCCTTGCTTTGGCCGCCCTTGTGCGGTGCACACTCTGCACACCTGCTAGGATCGGCCCTGCGTATGCTAACCACTATGCTATATTTTCCATTACACTTTCAGTCTTAATATGAATCTGTACCATGACAACGAATATTACAATTAAATTAATTTTAAAACCATCAGTTAATTCACTGTTTAGTACTAATCATGGCATATCATTAACTGTATTTCAGCTCATAATTGAAACCATCATCATTATTATTATTTTTCATAATAACAAAGTTTTCACTTAAGTAAAGATTTATTTAAATACAACCCATTCGAGATTTTAGATTTGGTTCAATGCTTTGTGGACTTGAAATATATTTTAAACTTTGATTTTCTTTTTCATGCATTTCAGACTTTATCATTTTTATTTTTTTCTAACTTGTTAAATTTTCTTAACTAATTTCTTTTTTCTTTGTCAAATTGACAAATAATTTTTCTAACTTGTAAAAATTTCGAAGAAATAATTTTCTTAACTAATTTTTTTTTTTTTTTTTTTTTTGACTTTCATACAACAAAATATTTTTTCTTATTTGTTAAATTTTCGAAGAAATAATTAATTTAAATATTCTTTCACACATTTTGAACTTTAACGCTTTTTCCTGTCATTTAGAACTTTGATTATTTTTTTTTTCACTATTTTAGCGTTTTTCAATTATTTTCAATCTTTAACTATTTTCTTACTTTTTAGTCTTTAACTAATTTCAAGCATTTCAGACTTAGATTATTTTTTCGTGATTTCGATTTTATCGTATACTTTAGAGTTTGATCATTTTCTCGCTTGTTTTTACTTTATCGTTTTTTTTCCCCTGATATTTTTAAACTTAGAAATTTTTCACAAGTAGTGACAGGAATCGAACCTTCAAATTTTTCGAAACGTTATCATGTCTTCAATTTTTGCAATCATGTCAAACATGCAATCAATTTACTCGTAGTAGTAATTAACACTTATCATTAACGAATTTTCACGGATTTTAAAAAATCAACTTAATTAATTTTTTCCAGTAAGCAAATTGCGCACTCAAGTTACATTCCAACACTGCATATACGTTTCAAGAGTTTCATTGAATTTATCACATTCCATTTAATTAACTCTAATAATTACTTTTTCATTAATACTTAACTTAATCATTTTATCATACATTTATTCCAGTTACAAAATTATGCTTAAAAGTTATTTATTTTTCTTAGCACAAGAGATTTTAACATGTTCCTACTAAAATGCTTTTCACTCTAGTTTGAGTTTACTAAAATAGCAACTCATTTACGATTTAGATTCATTTAATCGTCTTTGATTCTTTTTCATTGTTAATATTTTACATTATCACATACGTTATTATTTTTATACATTTATCCATTTAATTTTCCAAAATCTACAATCAATTTACTTTTCGCATTAATTAACACTTATCACTATCAAATATTTTCATGAATTTTAAAAATTATCTTCTTAAATAATTTTTTACTGTAACCAAATTTCCCACTCAAGTTATATTTTATCACTACATATGCTTTTCATGAGTTTCACTTAATTTATCGCATTTCATTTAATTAACTCTAATAATTATTTTTTATCATCGATATTTAAGTTAATCATATTTTCCTTTATTTATTTTTCATGCAAACACTCTTGATGGAATAAAACAAAATTTTCAACTTTCATGAATTAAATCCCCTCTGACTATTTTATTTTACTTTACCATACTTTACTATTTTACTTACTATGTTTTACTATTTATCATTCATTACAGCTTTTCCAAAATATTACTTTACAACCAACTAATTTCATTAACAGAATTTTCATTACAATTTATAAATTTCACTTTTATTTAATTATTTTTACCTACGCTAAAATAAAACACATCACATAAAAAAGTTAAACATCAATGAAGAACCCGAGAAATGTTAAAATTATAAGTCAAGTATCAAAACTTCATGTCAGCAAATTTTAAAAATAGACTTACCGAAAAATAACTTCTACTGAAATTCATTTCAAAACTTGGAATCAATTTACTCTTAGCATTAATAAACACTTATCATTAAGAAATTTTCATGGATTTTAATGAAAATTCTGTTAATGAAATTAGTTGGTTGTAAAGTAATATTTTGGAAAAGCTGTAATGAATGATAAATAGTAAAACATAGTAAGTAAAATAGTAAAGTATGGTAAAGTAAAATAAAATAGTCAGAGGGGATTTAATTCATGAAAGTTGAAAATTTTGTTTTATTCCATCAAGAGTGTTTGCATGAAAAATAAATAAAGGAAAATATGATTAACTTAAATATCGATGATAAAAAATAATTATTAGAGTTAATTAAATGAAATGCGATAAATTAAGTGAAACTCATGAAAAGCATATGTAGTGATAAAATATAACTTGAGTGGGAAATTTGGTTACAGTAAAAAATTATTTAAGAAGATAATTTTTAAAATTCATGAAAATATTTGATAGTGATAAGTGTTAATTAATGCGAAAAGTAAATTGATTGTAGATTTTGGAAAATTAAATGGATAAATGTATAAAAATAATAACGTATGTGATAATGTAAAATATTAACAATGAAAAAGAATCAAAGACGATTAAATGAATCTAAATCGTAAATGAGTTGCTATTTTAGTAAACTCAAACTAGAGTGAAAAGCATTTTAGTAGGAACATGTTAAAATCTCTTGTGCTAAGAAAAATAAATAACTTTTAAGCATAATTTTGTAACTGGAATAAATGTATGATAAAATGATTAAGTTAAGTATTAATGAAAAAGTAATTATTAGAGTTAATTAAATGGAATGTGATAAATTCAATGAAACTCTTGAAACGTATATGCAGTGTTGGAATGTAACTTGAGTGCGCAATTTGCTTACTGGAAAAAATTAATTAAGTTGATTTTTTAAAATCCGTGAAAATTCGTTAATGATAAGTGTTAATTACTACTACGAGTAAATTGATTGCATGTTTGACATGATTGCAAAAATTGAAGACATGATAACGTTTCGAAAAATTTGAAGGTTCGATTCCTGTCACTACTTGTGAAAAATTTCTAAGTTTAAAAATATCAGAGGAAAAAAAACGATAAAGTAAAAACAAGCGAGAAAATGATCAAACTCTAAAGTATACGATAAAATCGAAATCACGAAAAAATAATCTAAGTCTGAAATGCTTGAAATTAGTTAAAGACTAAAAAGTAAGAAAATAGTTAAAGATTGAAAATAATTGAAAAACGCTAAAATAGTGAAAAAAAAAATAATCAAAGTTCTAAATGACAGGAAAAAGCGTTAAAGTTCAAAATGTGTGAAAGAATATTTAAATTAATTATTTCTTCGAAAATTTAACAAATAAGAAAAAATATTTTGTTGTATGAAAGTCAAAAAAAAAAAAAAAAAAAATTAGTTAAGAAAATTATTTCTTCGAAATTTTTACAAGTTAGAAAAATTATTTGTCAATTTGACAAAGAAAAAAGAAATTAGTTAAGAAAATTTAACAAGTTAGAAAAAAATAAAAATGATAAAGTCTGAAATGCATGAAAAAGAAAATCAAAGTTTAAAATATATTTCAAGTCCACAAAGCATTGAACCAAATCTAAAATCTCGAATGGGTTGTATTTAAATAAATCTTTACTTAAGTGAAAACTTTGTTATTATGAAAAATAATAATAATGATGATGGTTTCAATTATGAGCTGAAATACAGTTAATGATATGCCATGATTAGTACTAAACAGTGAATTAACTGATGGTTTTAAAATTAATTTAATTGTAATATTCGTTGTCATGGTACAGATTCATATTAAGACTGAAAGTGTAATGGAAAATATAGCATAGTGGTTAGCATACGTTTTTGCTAACTCAAAGTTTGGGTGTTCGATTCTCGACACTCTGTAAAATAAAAATAATTAAATTCGCGAAACTTTGGTTGTCTTGACAACCATTCGTCGAAATTATTCTAAGTCCGGAAAAAATATTCAAAGTTCCGATAGATGGCGCCACGAACGTTCTTAAAAGTAAAAATCGAAAAGTAAAAACATAGCAACAAGTGTTGCCAACCGAAAACTGGTGTTGCCATCCAAAAAGTAAAAAACGACAAAGTCCAAAAACGCGGCCGTGCGAAAACGCGGTCGTGCGAAAACGTGGTCATGCGAAAACCTTCGTATAAGGTTAGAAGAAAAAAAATAACGTTAAATTGCAAAAAAAAATATTCTAAGTCCGAAAACGCGGGAAAATATCTAAAAACTCTGTTTGTCATGACAACAAGTGTTGCCAACCGAAAACCGAAACTAAAAAACGCGCGAAAACTATTCGTAACCTTTCATGGTGCGAAAACGCAAGCGGAAGCGAGGAAGAGCGAAAACGTAGCCGAGCAAAAGCGAGGAAGAGCGAAAACGAGGAAGGGCGAAATCACGGGAAAATATCCTCGTCATCTTCTTCAAGATTCCGGCGCAACCCCAAGGTCAACCCCAAGGTCGGAGGGGGATTGGGAGGCGGTGTTAACACCGCAACACCGCCTCCTGGCCCAGAACCGGCCTTTTCCCTCTACTGATGCCAACACTATTTTGCACAAATGGCAACAAAATCAAATCTTGCGTTAATTTTGGGACACCCTTTATAAGTCAATCAATAATTAATGCAGCAAGTCAAGGTAATGTTTCTTTTTTGATATTTTCCGATGCATACCTGATGACGTTGATGCGTTTGCCTTTCCCTCGCTGTCACATATCCTTTTAGACAGACTTTTGAGAAGCAGATATCTGTGCCTTCGGCCTGTCTCCGCCTCTAATTATTCTGTTTCAGGGAATAGTCCGACTCACATCAAACTTTTCATGCTCTATAGATTTCGTCTAACCCAAAATATCTTTACATTTTATACGTAAACAATTTTAAAACTCGGAGAAAACGGTATTTTAATGTGCTATGCTGATTTCCTTTTTACCAGATTTAACCTCTGTTTCCTTGCAAAACTTTCAGATTGAAATTAAAAAGAGTCAGAATGTTTTTCAATATTGAACATTTATATTAGTTACATCAGAAAAATTTACATCGTTTATTTTCAGTTTGACAGAGAATTTAAGAAGTTTGAGTCACGGGAAAAATATCAACATGTTGTGCATACATCTTACATATTTTTAGAACTGGCGTAGAATAATGAAAAACTTCTTTTCGTGAGTGAAAATAAAATCTGCTTTTGACAGGTGCGTCAAGTTATTATTACAGATTTCTTATTTCAAACTGTCAAAAAAGTGATGCACGCTGGGTTTAACAGAAATCTTAGTGCAACAAAAAAACATCTCTCAAATTTACTCAAGCGAGAAAGAACTGCGTTTGGCTAAAGAAAACTTTAGTTACGGTATTAATTTATAATGAAGATTTTTTTTGAATTTTGAACTATTTCTAACAAAGGAAAATCGTTTAGTAATTATTAGAATTGAAAAAGAAGGAGCCGTTTATTTAGCACTATTTTACCCACTAGCTATTGTTAAAACATTCTTTTACACTTCGTTTCTTGCTTTTGATTGCACATACTGAATGGCTGAATAGACAACAAATTTGAATCTTCATTTTTAATCTAAAACCACTGAAGCTTTTTGGGAGTTCGAAACGAGTTAAGTACAATGAAAAATATTACAGTTTAACTCCCCCCCCCCTCATCATCAATTACAAATATCTCATTAAAAATGCCTTTTGAAGCAAGCTTTTGCGTAGGGAAGTCTACCAGTAAATGATCATCTAAATAAATTTCATTTTCAATAATTCCTAATAACGTAACCCTCTGGGGGAAATGTCATGAGATGGCAGTCGGTCCCGCTTTATTTTAAAAGCATTTATTTTCATTAAGGTGGAATATGCAAAGGAAAATTTTCGAAAGTAGAGTTGGAATAAGCGTAAACCTTGTACATATTCCCTTTTCACGACCTAAATGTAGTTACTGCTGAAAGTTAAACATTCCAATCTTAATATAAATGAAACATAAATTCCAAACTTGTACGTCTAAGTTAATGGTAGGAAGGTTTTATAAACCGATTCGCGCGAGCGCAAAAAAAGAAAAAAAAAAAAAGAAAAAAAAAAAAATCGTCGAATGGTTAAGTTTTTATTCGACATTCAATTTTTTGACGCAAGAACGGATCTTTCTGCTCGAAATAACTATGGTATTATTTCAATTTTGGTTTAATTCAAAAGAGTGGAAAAAATACATTTTTAAAACATTTTCTACCTACGGTAAAAAAGAACGGAGGCGATTAATTAAGGAGGAAACAAGTTATAAGCATTTTTAGTGAGGAAAAATTAATTTTTTTTCGACATTTGTTTCGTCGCTATTTTGCTCAAAAATGGACAAATAAAGTTCATCTTGTTATAATTGATCAAGTAACGAAAATATATTAGAAGTACAATTTTTTGAATTCTACTGATTCTAAAAAATCTTAAACACTAATCATCATTACATACGTCATTCTTCATAATAAAATAAACATTAGCAAACTTCAATCAGCAAACACTAAATTACAATACAAATTATTTCACTCAAGATACAGTTGAACCCGGTTATAACGAGCAATGATTTAACGAGAATCCGGATTTAGCGAGGAAGTCAGAAATACTTGCTTGGTACAACATTGTCTGTGTGCGCAAAACTGGCTTTTAACGAGCAAACCCCTATTAAAGCGAGCATTACCTCGTGATTTATAAAATTTCTGTTGATTTCCGACTCAGCTTATCCCTTTTTTTCGTACATATATTTTCTTTAACATTCCGAAATGAACCGGAGGTTAGAAATAAATCATAAAAAGCGATGACAGAACTTTTCTTAATTTGTGGAGTAAGAGCAGGTAAAAATTATGTATGTGTGTTTTGAGTATTCCATAAAAACAATGACACAAGAAAAAGACATTCATAACGTTCAATGCAACTTAACCAACTTTCACGGAACTGTGCAGTGATTAAAAAGAAAATGCAACAATGATGAATTTTTATGATTTTCTTCACGAACTTGTTTTTTACGAGCATTTGGTTCTAACGAGCAAACACCATGGGCCTTTGCGCTCGTTATAAGCAAGTTCGATAATACTTATTGAAACATCAATTGAAATAATTATGAATTAATAAAAATAATGTTGCAGACGAATTAACGATGCGAATGGTTAGCTACAATGTTACCTCTTTTTTTAGCCTCATATAGTCATCGAATTATTTCATCTTTTATAAAACTTGTTTAAAATACACATTAATATTGCCAAAATATCGCTAAACCCGTAAATAAGGCACACGTCTTTTCTTTCTTCCCTATCTGTTTTAAGGAATGGACTTGTTTCCCAAATGATTGTCAGGAGTCTCATTTTCGTGATTGGACATACATTATTTAGAAAAGCTGGAAGAGCTTTTGTAGTTCTAATTCAGGTTTTTGCGAGTCCAAAGGGAAAATTGCTGCAAACTAGTAACTGAACTTGTTTAACTGGAGAACAAACGCAAAATGCTTCAGACATTTTCTTTTTGGAATAGTACAGAAAACAGAAAAAAAAGTTTTTTTTTTGTTCTGACAAACTTAGTCACTGCAGACGTGTAATAAGTGAACTAAATGTATTTAACAGCCGCGTAGGGGTGGGGGGCGGGGGGGGGGGAGATCAGGGGTCATAACCTCTCTCCATGAGATATGTATGAACACAAGGGCCTAAAATTGCGCTTTTTGGCCTTTAATTTCGAAAAAATTTACATAAATCCCCCTTTGAAAATTGTTTCACAACGCCACTGTTTAGGATTTAAATTTTAATTATTATTTGAAGAATAATGTTACTATTAAACTAGTTTGGATCCTGAGGCACATAATGTGAAAACTAAATAAAACGTCACACTGATAAAGCTTAATTAAATTTTTTTTTTTAAATTTTAGCTGAAAATATACAGGAAAAAAAATAAATGCAAATGGGGTAAAGAATGGTGTATTAGAATCATCTTAAAAAGATAATGAGCTATTGGTCCGCACATAAAGCATCATGAACTTTGTTTGAAAATGAACGCTCATTCGGAGAGCAATTTTTGACCACATCCAGCTATGGATTTAGAGACGAAATGGATAATGTGTGCAAGGGGGAGTACTATTCAAGACCATTTTACTAATAGGGAACTATAAAATCCAGCCCTCTGAAATAGCGCTCCTCCCATTAGCGTTAAGTATCCCAGTTGCAATTACATATAATGGCATAGATATATTCCATTTAAAATAACGTATTTAAGCTTTTGTAAAATAGTTTGGAATTTTGATTAAGGATGTGTTTTCAAAGGAAATGTGGGCTTCAGAAAAGCGTTTAATTTAAACTATTATTTATATAAATATTTGAAAGTTGGGGAAATTACTGCATTAAATATAATTAGACTTCAACTAATTAATAAATTACACCGTGAAGAAATTAAGGGCGAAAGTAGCTGGTACCTTTAGTTGTAAAAATATTGAAATGTGTGACGAAATTGTTATGTTATATATATTTTATGAAAGGTAATAAATATTAGAACGATTTCATTACATTTTCCAATTAAATAAATGCATGAAGTATAATAATACTAATATGATTAACGAGAATAATGGTAAAAATCGCAGTTGACACAGATGAAAAAGTTAAACATTGCCGTTTTGGATGCAACTAAGAAAAAAATAAAATGAGCCACTAAAATCTCAAATAAAAACTTTTTTGTTAATTAATGCCGCATTATTTTTTCGATTTCTCATTCATAAAAGATACATATACTAACATAAGAGATCAAAATATCGACTTGGAACCTGTTACATAATATGAAGAAACATATTGTAGGTATTGAAGCAGAAGTTACTGAGTTCACACAACTCATTTTCCGGACTAATAAAGTCAACTAGAAATAAGAAGTAAGGTAAACACACCAGTAATTGGCTAGTGCTTTAGTAGTGGCCACTTCAAGGATTATATTTGAAAATATAGGATTCCAGGTCTCCCAATGGATTCAAAAGTGCTTCAAACATGCAGGAGGTATAACCTTGGTATAACCACCTGCACGTTTGAGTCCATTGGGAAACCTGGAATACTATTTTTTCAAACATTAACCTTGAAGTGGCCTCTACTGAAGCACTAAGCACAGTGACCACTACTGGTGTATTTACTTTAATTATATCACGATTTAAACCAATTACAAAACCATCAAGTTACATAAAAAAGTCTATTTAACGGAGTAATTGCCTATTATTAATTTTTACCAAAATTTTTATATAACGACTAAACATTTCAGCGGTTTTCGAACTTTTCGTGTCTTGACGCCGTGTATTGAATTGCAGCATTTTAAGAATTTCATTATACTCAATGTCACTTTGTGACATGTGCTTTTAAAAGCGACACAAATTAATTTTCGCAGCGACGACGAAAATTACTCGCATGATACACAAGTGCATGATAAGAGTATGATGTCGCAAGTGTGCCACTACGTGACTTTTTTGAGACGTTGAAATTCTTTCCCTTTATAACTTGTGACCATTGTGACCCGCAGTGACGTCATTGATGTTGCCGTGGCATGCGATATTATGGAAGAAGTACGAAATGAAGATGCACAAAGATCGTGTATTAGCATTCTATAGCAGGATACAGGGAGTCTTGGAAATTGTATTTGAAAGGGATGCGGGACCTACAAGGAGCTGTCGTTAATGCTACATTAATGATTAAAACGAATAGTGAGCCACCAATGTCTTGAAGCTCAGATAGTTATATCCTCAAACCGATCTTTCAATCTCTGAAGATGAAGCTTAATGCATCCTATAGCAAGTAAATGTGAGAAAACTTATAGAACACAAAATTGTAGGATATATTTCAGATACTTATTTCGGGATTGTAGTGAGCCCAGTTTTTGCTGAAAAAGTTGAAATTTTCGGAAGAATCCCAGTGCTCCTGGAGACAGGGAGTCTTGAAGCTCACCAACTTTTTCGCATTGGAAAAAGGATTTCTTGTAATCTCAAAACATGTTTCTTCAATGTATTTCGCAACGTTGTCCTTCACAGCTCCGTCGTTATCTTGCTGTTGAACTATACACGAAAAGCTAAGTGTTTACAGTGGCATGTGTCATTTTAATTTGATTTGTGCTGTAGTGCAATATTTTTCAAATAAATAAATAAATAAATAACAATAATGCTCTTTTGTAAAACCTTAACTCAAAGCCCTATTTTTCAAAAAAAAAAAAAAAAACCGAAGAAAAAACTGCTTTTATAAAATCTCAATTAACCTTCAATGCTCTTCTATTTTTCACACACACACACAAAAAAAAACTACTTTTATAAAACCTTAATTCATATACACTTACTTTGTAAGTTCCAAAAACTTTGAACTCATTTTTATTTACTTCCTTCGCACTTTTATTGCAATAAACTTCGGAAACTTAGACAAACCTCGCCTGATGCCGAAAGCAGTTTTAGCGAAAGATCAAATGTCTCATTCTAATGGTGACGCTAAAGACATTACTTAAAATCCTCAGGGATTGGCTTTCGAAGATAATTGAGGAAACTATTTGCTCTTGAGTTGTTTAATCTTACGTGAAGCGGGTATAGTAGAAATAGCACTTTTAATGAATCATTGCGGATAAATTTGAAATTAGAAACGATATCGCTACAGTTCAACTTCAGAAAATTACCAATAGCTAATAGATAGCTGATAAAATACTTTTATTTATATACATTTTTTCCGTATTTAGACAAGCATGATCAATGAATTTAAAGTAATCGAATTATTTGAATCAAAATAGTATGCATGTTTGATAATGAATTAGTATGAGATGGAAATTGTGTTTCATTGCAGCACGCGAAGCAAAGGTTATAATGAATTATAAATTTATCTTTTGTTCTTGCTCTGAATGATGCCGCTTGGAAGATTCAAATGCCTTTCGCTTAGCTAATAGGACTTAAGGAAAGGATCGGCTCCTGAGCCCTATATGAGATCCAGTCCGGCTTGGTCTCAATAGAAGGCAAAAACACCTCCAACTGTTCTGAAGTGGAGATATGTCCCAGGAGCTCTGCACCTACGACAACTACATGCTATTAATGTACTCGATGGATATGTGAAGCTGTTAAAATTGATACCCTCCAATCTGATGTCTTATCTACTTGGTTGCTCACCGCCGATATTTCTGTTCTTAAAAGAGGATGTACAGTATAGAATTACTTAGTTTCTATACATTCTATATTCAAGAAAGTAATCGTTTTTAGTATTCTGTATATCGTTAAGAGCTATATCATTTGAAATAACATACTCTTTTAGTTCTCCCTCAACATTCAAAAATTCAAACGTCTGATCAAACCAGATTAAACACTGATTTGTAGATTTAGATTCACAAATTGAGGTAAAAGAACATTTGAAATGATGTTTCTGACAAGAGTTGAGTGTCTATAACACGCAGGACAGATTGAAATTTCCCATTATTTTGTGATGTATAAGTTCTCAACTAAACTATGTGACTAGGGTCATTAAGCATGAAATGAACGTAGAAGAAGTATGGTTTGAACTGGATGGGTTCAAATGCAATGAAGCAACATAATTTTAAACTAAAGTTATTCCTCGTCTTAGGATTTGCAGAAATACTAAAATCAATATGCAGCTCAAAGTCTTTTTTTTTCCCATTGATGTTTGTTAAATTTTGGATAACAAATCACAAATTAATGATGAACTGAACGCAAAAATTCAACCCGTTGTTACTGAAGCTCATCAATAAACTTTTTAGGTGTAAAAAATTTAATCAGAAAGATAAAGGTATGACATTTCAGTCGCGGCATCCACTCCATCTGCATCCCATTCCATAATTAAGAACAGTAGCTAGTAAAACAATAAAAACTGCTATGTTATAAAACATATGGACGGTGTTTCATTTCAAACACCACGCTCTTGATAACCAAAATATAACTACGAGTATCAATCAGAGATTAATTTTTACCTGTGGATCATATTGGACCCCTGTAAAACTGGGTTAGAGCATTGAATCAAAAACTTATGTTTTGAGAATCACACGAAACAACCAAGTGTTTTCAAATGAAAGATTTTTAGAAATATATGCACATATTTAAGAAAATCCTCTAGTCGACTAGAATAAAGCCGGTTTTCTTGCAGGTGTGGATTTACAGAAGATATTTGCAGAAGTTGCAAAAAGGTTTTTGTTTATTCTAAGGTCAAGACGTTTCCACAATTTAATTAGTTTTGTTGGACAAATAGGAGTCATAAGTAACATATCACTGCACTCGGAAAAAGGGAGTAGAAAATATAATGTAGTGGTAGGCGCGGGATCCCTAAAGTGTAGTGGACATTTTCAAGGGAAGTAAGAAAAACAATACGTATTTACATTGAACTCAAACCGTTGAGTTTCTATCAGTCTGAAATTTTACTGCTTGACCAACTTTATGAAATTGACCATGTTATTAACAAGCGGGAAGGGAATGATTCTGCTTACGAAAGTGAAGAAGAAACGCAAAGCTGAAATAAGTTCAGGAAACCGTAAAATTTAATGTTCATAACCTTATGCTCTCCACTCTTTAGAAACGGTCTATCTTTTCGGCAGCATGACAAGCCTAT
This sequence comes from Uloborus diversus, assembly GCF_026930045.1. Classification (NCBI taxonomy): domain Eukaryota; kingdom Metazoa; phylum Arthropoda; class Arachnida; order Araneae; family Uloboridae; genus Uloborus; species Uloborus diversus. The sequence continues at coordinate 14,516,041 of NC_072740.1, forward strand.
TTTCTGTTTATTGGTTCAATAGTGGCATGTAAACAAGTAAACTTTCTCAGAGGAATAAGAGGTAGTAGTGTGTTAAAAATACCTTTGATTTTAAAAGAATTATTTTTACATGAACTGATAGAACAATACTACTACCATTTGCAATGTATCCATACTTTTTTGTAATGAAGTTTCTTGCAAAAGAGAGTAAATTAAGTACGAATAAACTGTTTTATATTTTGATGAAACTGAACTCAGTTGAGTTTTGCTTTGGAATATAATCCGATAAAGGTTATGTTTTAGAAAATGAGAAACTACAGAAGAAATCGTTATATTAAAATATAAGTAACTTTTTGTTTAAATATCAAAACGAATAAACCATGTGCTATCTTTGAGATTGCACTGAATTTCGGAGATGAGGAAAGATCTTTTTCCCGAATAAAATTTACATTTGAACCATAGTCCATCTTAATGCATCAAATTAATTACAAACTCTAAGTAACAAATTAAGCATAAATGGAGAACCTCGCTAAGAGTATTAAGTAATTAGAAACTACAAACTTGTTAATCACTAATTGCTTTTCTTTTTTTTTTTCACTTTTATATGCACATGGGGATATATTTAAGAGTTAAAATGTTCTTTAGTAAGGGAAGATACTAAGTTATTTCAGTCGTGGTTATAGTACTAGATGTTTGTTTTAACGAAGAAAATCTTGATTGGTTGTAATGTTTGAACTACATCGCTATCCATTTAAAGCACTAAATATTTTTTTTTTTTTCTAAAGTGTTGGCACTTTAAATCATTTATAAAAATCAATCCTTTGCATTTTTCGAAAATGTTATTAAAATAAAAATACATAGACGGGTACTTTTGGTGATATAGTGTATATAAAGTTTGAAAATCTTTATCTAAGCAAATCTTTATGTTTAGAGTTTTATCGTCACTTTGCCACATACGGGGTGAATTTCTCTAATTCTCAAATGCTAGTTTGTATAATTTCTGAAGCTTTGCAACTTTCTTTTTTCATTTCCATAGAAGAAAAAGTACATTGTTTGGTTGGTTTAACCCTTACGTTTGTTGTCAAGCTTCAGAAATGATACAAACATTTGAAAAGAGGACGAATTCACCCCGTTATTTGCAAAGTCACCCTGGTTGACGGTACTGAAATCGAATAGGTACTTTAAAATGTGTCGGATAATAGTGATGATAAATGAGTTAATCATCTTACCGTTCAAATAATTCGTCATCTTACCCCATTCTACCGTTTACGTTTTGAGTTTGTTTTTCAGTATCGTAGCTTATCGTCAACATCCTACACCATACACAGTTTTTGCATTACAACATGTATTTTACAAATAATTAATTTAAAAAAACCTTAACTGTCGTCGAGTAAATCCTCACCGTTGGGAAGTCAAAAACCTACGTTCACAAACAAGAAAAATGGTTGTTTGTTGGACGGAATGCATGGAAAATAATACATTCCGTCATCATTTGCAGTGAACTTAGTTATACAACACCTCAATATCAAAAAGTACTTTGACAGATGTTGATACATGATACAGATGTTAATTGGGGTATTCAGGGCCCGATTAAGATATCAGGGGGCCCTAGGTCATACACAGTAGTCAAACCTTACATTTTAGCCATTGGCGATAACAGTTTTAGCTATTGATTAAAAAAATAGCCACTTGGGGGCCTCAAAAAAGAGGGGTTCCAAGGCCACGACCTAGTTGGCCTATTCAGTAATCAGACCCTGCCAATTGTATTATCTTACCCGATTCGTAATCTTACCTCCGTCGAGTGCTATGGATTTCGCCCTTAGTAGGATATTAGGATGCGTAAAGTATATAAGTAATAGGTACGATGAAACTAGACTTTCCTCCGACGGCTAAATCTCTTCTCTGCCATTCCGGCAGATGGTTTGGCTCCTGAACTCTCCTTGCGGGTAGGACAGGCCTTACCCGCACTGATCTTCCATTGGATTTTCGCTGTACATATTGTAAATAGTCCTTATTTATCCACTTATATTTATCCTTCGTTCTTCATACTTGTCAATTATTTCACATGTGCTTGTAAATATTGTATATACTCAAGTGGCCCTGAAAAGATTCCTTTTTTTTTAAAATTTTTTTTATATATATATATATATTTTCCTCCTCCCCCTCATACCATCAATGATCTGTTCCATGTTATGACCCTATACCCTCATACCCGGCAAAAGAGCTCACGCTCTCCACCGAAGAAAAATCATGATCCGTAAACTAGACTTTCCCAAACCCTGTTTTTTGACTGTTCTAGTAGTTAGGTGCATGTGTTTAACGGTTGACGCCATATATTTGTTACTTGTTATTGTTTAAAACGCCAAAACATAGCATCAGTATCTACTATATGGATTGGTAAATACACACGCACTTTTATTTTGCTCGATATATATGAACTGAAAATATTGTTTCTTAATAAGCTCCAATTTAAAAAATTCATTTTGCCATACAAGGTTTCAACTAGCTATATCGTGTCATTTTTTACATTGGGGAAAAGTATACCATTTCACTAATTAGTAAATAATAGGGTTTAAATTGAAAAATAATTGAAGGGGACTTTGGAAAAATGGTGTAAGTCCAATCAGACGGATTGCAAATAAAATGAAAATGTAATTATACTAACTAATTAGAATGACAATTTTAAAGGGACTAAACTTTTTAAAAGTAATTTTTGATAAAACAGTGTTGAATTACAAATATTATATCAGTGGAAAAAATATATTTCATAAAATGAATGAATAGACATAAAAAAAGAGTTCATAAAAAAAAGTCGAGAAATGTCCCCCCCCCCGTGAACACCTTCAATTATTGACCACAATGTTTGTATGTGCTTTTAAAAACTGCATATTCTTAAAATTTCTCTAAAACATTTCAGAACATTTCTGGAAAACGCTTTATTTTTGTTTTAATACTATTTTAAAGTAAAAAGTAAGCTCCAAAGAATATAAAAATTCAAATTTTTCTCTATTTCCGCTATAAAAATGTTAGTACTTTCAAAGAATACCAGAAAACCTCCTAGCTTGTTTTTATAACAGAAGAAGCTTCCACTTTCTAAACATGAGTAGCATGTTTTGCGATTTATTTTAAGAGATGCACGTATAAAATATTTCTTAATAAAATAGGGATATAAAATGCAAAGCTGAAATGTAAAATATTCAAGAAAATTTACGACTTCGTAAGTACGACATTTATGAAAGGTTGTATACATTTCTTTTCACAAAACGCTAGTTTTTATGATTGTTTTTCAAGATATAGATTTTCTACCTTTTGGATGGTTTGAAAACCGGAATGGGAGACTTAAGAAGCACGAAAGTTTAAGAGAAATGAAAAAGAATTTTTCACTTCTGAATTATTCAAATAAAATTAAAAAGAAAAAAAATATAATTTGAATTTTGACATTTTGAATTCAAATTATGTTTTTCGCAATCACGAGTGTGTATATGTAGTTGTGTGTGTTTGTGTGTGTGTGTGGGCGTGTGTGTTTGTGTCCAGACACGAGTGTGTGGGTGTGTGTATGTGTGTATAGTAGACGTGTGTGTATGTGTGTGTAGGTGTGTATGTGCAGTTGTGTGTGCGTGTGTGTAAGTGTGTATGTGTAGGTGTGTGTGTGCAAGTGTGTATGTGTAGGTGTGTGTGTGTGTAGGTTTGCATGCGTGTGTGTAGCATATGGACGTAACCTGGAGACGGTTTTCGCTAGAGGAGCAGCAGCATCGGGAGGGGTCGGTCGACGGTGGTGCTGCGGAGGGAGGCGGGGGGAAAATAAAATCAGCGTTACGCCAAGGACAGTCAAATGAGAACAATAAGCAATGTGATTGCGCAAAAAACACTTCATTCAAAAAGCTGTGTAAAAATCTGATGAGTTTTTAAACTGATTGCAATGAGCACTAATGTTACGAAATCAAAACAAAGTTACAACTGAAAACATTTTTTAAAAAGTAAATAAAACTGGATTTCAAGTACATGTACCAATAACAGGCACTATAATGTAACTATAATGTGCCACGTGCTTTGATTGGTGAAAAACAATTTTATACGACACTAATGGAAACAAATGAAATAACAGCTGGCTGGTCCCTTTACTTTAAAAATGCAAAAAAAAAAAAAAGTTTGGATCTGGTAAGTTGAAGTATGACCTTGAGAAAGTTTACTTCTTTTTAGGAAGCTCTCGGTAAAAAGAGACGTGATATTGGCACGGATTTCAGATGGCATACTTTTGCAGAACTACTATGAAAGTAGCCAAACTCAACTCAGCATCAATTACGTCAAAATGTCCCAAGTATGAGCCCTTCTCCAAATTATATGAAGTTTTCTAACTGCACATTTTTCGACTATAAACAAGAAACTTTTTCAAACCAAGAACTTCGTAGACATTATCGTTTCTCTGAATGATCTTTTGCGATTAAAGCATGATTTCAGTTGAAAATCTAGCAAAATTGCAGTGCTTATCACTTAATTAGTAGCTATTAAGATTATTTTACCTTTGTTTAAACTTTTTCTTCGCACTGTAATGCCAAGTTCTTTAATAGTCATTTCAGCAGTTATTTCATGCTTTTTAAATTGCAAATTTAATTATAACAACCTGTATATACAATAGAGCAAATAAAGATTGCTTTTTTTAAATACCTTTTGTTAAAATCATCTGCTGGTCTTCTTACCATTTTAAGTATCACGCGTCTAATCAAAAGCACATTGCATGATACGCAATAAGAGAACAATTTAAAATTTTTAATACATAATTCTCTTAATGCATCCTTTGAAGAGAAGTGTAAATTCTATTTTTTTTTTTTTTGCAGTGGGATAAAATCTACATTATTTAAAATTGCCTATAAAATATTTTTACCCCCATCAACGAAAAACTTTCTCAAAGCAAAAAACTTCCAGTTTCTTTGAATGATCTTCTGCAATTAAAGTTTGGTTTTACTACTTTAAAAATCTGGCAAACTGCAATAGTTAAGCACTCAATTAGTAGCTATTAAAATTACTTTTATTAGAAGAGTCTTAGTTTATTCATTAGCATTATGAAATGACTGAGTAATGTGTTTTATCTCCTGCTTTTTCACACTAGTGGTGAAAATCTCGAAATTTTTCTGTGATAAAAAATTACGTAAATGCTACTTAAAAACCATTTACATTCGCATTTAATCTCCTTTACAGTAGTTTTATTATGAAGTGTCGCTTGTTGGAGATGAATTTATCAGTAGTTATAAATATGGAGGAATCGTTTTCTATCCAAATCATTGGCGTGTGAAATAATTGCATGGAATGAAAGTTTATATAGCTTTTGGGAGTAAGTGTTGAAACATATGTTGTGGTTAGGATGAGAGTAGTATAAGCCAATTTAATACAGTTTCTAGTATATAAGGTTTAGTAAAAATATCTGAAAAAATAAATAAATAAAGAAGTAAATTAAATTACAAATAGATAGTAATTAAATAAATAAATACATAATATCAAGACTGGGATTTGTATTTAAACATAATTACTTTTTTTTAAATTATGAATAAAATTTTATCAAAGGAAGCAAATGAGGCACAATTGTCATAAAAATACGTTTAAATTTTGTTGATCGATGTTTTGGTACGCAAAACACAACTTGACAATGAAGTGAAGTTTTATTGCTTTAATTTACGTTTGACCTAAAATGACTTAAGCTCTCCTTTCATGCATAAATGAGCATATTACAAATAATAAAAAGTCTTTCATGAAAAATTTGTATCAAATTCACTCGCAACTGAATAAGTAATCTTGAATTCAATAATGAAATACTTAAATCATCTTACTTGAGAAATTATAATATGATGTAATGTGTTCAACAGCTTAAGCCAGCGGTGCCGAACAGCCTATCTCTTCTTCATGCGATGGCTGCATCTCAGATTCAGATGAACCTCCGGGGTCAGAACACCTATGACTTTTAAATCTTTTTACATTTTCTTTAAGACAACATGGGGAAATACAGAAAAGAGAAATAAATTACAAACCAAGAATTGTTGCTGTAAATGCTATATGTTCTTTTTATTAGTACGAATTTTCCATCTGTTTTGATCATTTGGCTCCGAATTTGCAACAATCGTTCTTAATACCGAATGATGATGATCTGTACCTGAAGGTTCCAGATCATAGTTCCCGAATTCGTAACATTTAGCATAACAACGGGCTACATGGATCATCTTCGCCGGTGGCATAGGTCCCGCGGGCCGTAGGTTGGGCAATACTGGCTTAATCAACCATAGTATGCAGCACACGATTTAACTCCTTCCCGCTCGCTCCCCTGAAAATGCCGTGCTGGGGTTTCGACCTCCATTTCTCGCTCCCGTGATATTGCCGTGCTGGGGTGTGCAATTCACCAAATATCCTAAATAAACAAACAAACCACTGACGTAGACCGGAAGTAGCGAGTCTTATTTCCGGTTAAGCGCCAATCTCCATTGCTAGAGATAGGTGTTCATAGCGAAAGCGATTTTGTTGTGCTTCTTTAAAAAGCAGAATAATGTCTTCTGCGTATTTCAATGCATTAAATAAGAAAGACAAACTTAGTTATTGTTAAAAATTATCTTTCAATGGCTGTGACCTTACCGATCCTTTAGTATATGGTTGGCGAATCTATTTCTAACGATTGATGTTTACAGTGTTCAGGCAATTTTGTTTTCTTTCAGTTCTAAGTAGAATCATGTCTTTTGCGTATTTTAATGCATGAAATGAGTATAATAGGCTTTGCTATTCTCAAAAATTGTCGATCAACGGATCTGAATTTCCTGATACTTTAAATACAGAAATAAGAAAAAAAAAAAAAAACGAGTCTTCGTTTGTCGATCATTACCGCGATTTCAATGATAAGCATTTATGAATACCTCCTAAACAGAAATAAAGTTGATACAAAGTCTGCTTTCAAGAATCACAAATCTTCTGGATTGCAAGTACGTTGTGAATTGTAATTCCTATTCTTAAGTTGAAGCTATTTTTTCAAAGATGGAAGCTTTTCTGCACTGTGTGCACACAGAATGGCTATGACAGGGAGTTTTGGTGTCATATTCAATCAATTCTCCTGTTGTAGCTTTTCAGTTCACACACACACTTTTTACAGTTGCTACCTAATTTTCAGGTTTGATATTTAATATATTTTATTACATATTTGTTCATCACTTTTTTTTTTGTTTAATCAACTTGCTTCTGTAGCAAGATTGATAGGCATAAAAAAAAAATTGAAAGATAACAAAATTTAAATTTAATCTCCGAGTGCTTTCTCCTGCGTTAAAATTGCTTTGAATGTAATACCAATAGCTGTACTATGATACTATACTATAACTTTAATTAATGAGTTTGTTTACCGATTGTCGAATATCTAAATTTGTTTACAATTAGAGCGCCTAATATTAAAGTACCGTCAATAACTCGAAGTCCCAAGAGACGGGCTAAATGATTCGAATTATTGATAGTTCGAGCAATGGGAAGTTTTTTTCTCATGAGGTAATGAATAGTGGTTCTTTATTTTAATCACACAAATCAAACTGTTTGAAACCCTTCAAAACACTGGAAACTTTCAGCTTTGCAGGAAGCAAATAAAAAATTGTTCAGGTTGAGTTTTTCTAATAATCAATTTAATATAGATCAATATAGATCTTCATACATTACAGTAAAAATACAAAGCTGATGAAATTAAGGTGAATGTTTCCAGCTCGTAAATACCTCGCACAAAGTGTGTTTACTACATAATATTCATTAAGATTCAATCCTTTCGCTTTAAAGCATTGGCTTTGATTCGACGATCAGGACCTTCAGAAATTTGAACATCTTTATTTCTGACATCTTATTTGCTCCTGTCCTCATGCTGTACCCGAAAGCAGAGCAACATCCCCTCTTTTTACGAAAATTTTGCGCCTTTGAAATTCATGATTAATTTAAAAAAATCAATCAAATTACAGATACGTAAACAGAGCAATTCGTCGTAAGAAGCTATACAAATAAGACTTCCGGCGGAAGTTTTGAGTGACCCCCTGCAGCCCTGCCACCTAGTGTTCAAAAGAGTAAGCGTGGCTTGGAATTTTGTGAATATTAACGCGACGAAACTATTAAAACCACTTCATTTATTTTGCCCGAAATACATTTTATTTCTCTCTTTATATACTAGATGACAGCACCAGTTCATTTTAAATGTAATTGCAGAGATGAAGAAAGGAAATTTGGTACTAACTTACCAGATTGTGACGTTGGCCTCTGTATCTCAAGCTTTGAAATTTTCCACACAAGAAAAATTTACTTATCTTTACTTATATTACACAAAATATTAATAAAACTCTTTTTTAATGTATAAAAGGACGTATTTCTTAAATTTTAGCTGCTTGCTTGAGCTTGCTTGTTGACTTTTCATTAAATTTTAAATTTTTTTAGAATTTCAATCTAAGAAATATTGAAAATGAAAAAATGAATGCACATGTTGTTCATACACTTATTTTTATGTCATTTTCTTAAACAAAAAAAAAAAAAAAAAAAAAAAAATAGACACTTTTATGACCGTTTTCTTGAAAATTATCCGATTGTTAAGGGGTTAAATACATAAAATATACTCTATTATCCGAAGCTCGTTTATGCAAAACTTTCTGTCAACCAAATTTATTTTTCAAGCCCTAAATAAACTTTTCTGTTTTGTCCAAAAACTCTTGTAAACTGCAACTCTATTTAAAGCATATATTTGCAACTAAGGCTGATAGTGGTTCATCTTTCCGTGATAGAGTTGCAAAACAAAGTCAACCGTAACTGTGCAAAACTAAACTTAATTCCAAACCTCTAAGAAATTACTACTTACACGTATAAGGCATTTTAAAAACAAAATTTAGTTATTTTATAGTATTAGTGAACTAATTTATTCTTGTACGTTTTATAAAGTATTTTTGATCATGAGTAATAAAAAATATACTATTTACTTGTGTGTAACCTCAAAATTGCAACACACTGAATGTCCAAAATTTTCCAAAAGTGGTTGATCTCAATTACTTTGGATAACCAAGTGTCTATTGTAATTTGCGAAAAAAGGAAAGATAAATAATTTACTTTCCTATTGCGGTCTGTTGATGAAGCACAATTCTTCCCGTACAATTAGTGTTAGAGGAAATATCTTTAAATTCAGTATTGCTACTGGTCTCATTGCGGAATCTGTAGTCTGTAGACACTAGTTAAGCCATAGCCCTTAATAGAGTAAATGACTCCTTAAATGCATGCGCACCGCGTTATATGAATCATTGTGAATCTATCAGTCGAAGAAAACTTTAACTTTTGCTGCGTAATACGATCTTTGCTGTACAATCATAGCTTTTGATTTAACGAGTAGTTATAATTAAAGTTACAGCCGACTGGTTGGTGTGGTCGACAGGCGCTGGTCTTTTATGTTCATTTTCTTTGGTATAAATTCGGCCTCAGCTGGTTCAGCTTCAATATGCAGAGAATCGTCTGTGCTCATGTCATACGATGATGCAAAATGTTCAAGATCGCTTGAGTAATTATTTGGCTTAGATACGATGGGCAAAATTCAATTCCTAGTTCAATTTGCCTCGTAAAAGACCAAGTGTTACATCTGGTGTTTAACTAGGTGTCGAAATTCTCAAGTACATTTCGCGTCCACGATAGTGGTACCACGTGAAAGAAAAGTAGTTGGTCGTCAATGAGGAATGAACAAGGTTTGAAGATGGCAAAGAGTCAATTTGCAGCCCCATTAGAGAAAAATAAACCAGATTTCCCACTAGAATTCGACACGTATAAAACTATATAGGTACATAATTTCACTTCACAATTAAAACGCAACAAATTAAAACGCAACAAATTAACGCAAATCCTACACTTTAAAAACGATTCAGAAACGTTCCTGGAAAATAATAGGCAGCTGGTATGCCCAATTTCTGCCAGTAACATACCTTGCAAAGATCAGGAACGTTTTCCGCTAATATTTAGTAACTTCCTTAAATAATCCCGGAAGCCTCCTGAAAAATTCTAAAATCTTCCCGTTTGAAGCCGATCGTGTCTCTGGAGCTTTAGAGTAAACTTAGGTAAGTATAACAGCTTAGCACTTTCCTAATTTATTAAGAAAGTCCTATAAGCAGTATCGCAAACATGGCCAAAGCTAAGCCAGAATTGCAGGTAAGTATCAAGCATCTTACTCGCCTGCAATTCTTGCAAAGCAACTTAGTCCAGACTTATTTCCTCCCTTTGGGAGCTTAGATAGCATGGACAGACCGTAATCAAACTGAACCGATAGACTTTATAAATACGCTCAGTGAATCTCAAACTGGGAGCTAAAAATATTTTTCCAATCAGTGAGAAGTCCGCATTCGTGCAACTTGTAGAAATTCAGGAAACCTTTTGACAATGATACTTGATTTTTTCAAGAAGTGGATAAAAACCATTGAAGTCCCGAAACATTACATGGAAATAATCAGAAACGTTTTAGAATTTTTTTAGTGTATCATAGAAAAACAATACTCTAGTTCCATCTACATTTCTTTCAAGCGTGCACAACCCGGTGAAATCACAGCGTCACGTTAAATTGTTGGGGAATAGATTGAATGATATCTCATTCTTCTTTTCTTCAAGTGGCTGCTATAGCCACCGGGTTTAAGGGATTGATGGGAGTTTGTCTGGCCCATTCCACATATCTATTCTATTCGATTCAATTGCGCAGAGAAATACAACAGGAGACATTATTTTTCATTTCTTATCAAAGCAATGCCTTTGCTAATTGAAAATTAGTGTTTAAAGAAAAAAAGTTTTCTAATATTGTACTTAAGCTTATCGTACTCTAATGCAAAGTCAATATTTCTGCAAAGATAAGATTAATGCAAAAAATAAATGTCTGAAGAAGCCGAAATAAAGTAGACATTAACTACGTTTTAATATGAGAAATAAAGTAAAAGCATTATATTTTACTAGATTAAGAACATTTAAGAAAACGCAAGGAAGATTAATTGAATACAAAACACTACTAACAATAATACATAAACTACTAAAATCTTTCCACAACATAGTAATTCTATGTTCAATCATGATAAATACATACACACACATATTATATAATATATATATATATATATATATATATATATATATATATATATATATACACACACACTCACTGCCAAAAGTTAAGCACGGAGAGGTAAAATGCGAAAATATGAATAAGTACTGCTTTGATTGAAATGAAATAAGGCAAGAAAGTAGCAAATATGTTTATGCAATGAACAAAAAGAATTACATACAGAGATGAAAACAATAGCAAATTTTCATAAATTATAAGATGACGTCATATCGTAATCATTAACAAAATATTGTTTAATTTAAAACAAACAACAAAAACTGACATTAATAGGGTATGTGAGCATCCTTCATCTGCATACAAAATTTACAGAGTGCATGCTTTTTACGATAAAAATAAAGTAAAATTATCTTAAAATATAGATTAATTTTTTCAAAAATATTTTTAGAGTTTCCTATACGGAAAAAAAGTATAAAATAAGATAATTCGTGTTTTGGAATACAAAAACGAAACTTAATGACTTCTTTTTTTTTTCCAATTCCTTGCAGGCAATTCAAAGAAAAGTTTTATGGTCCTCTTTCAAAAGTTTTGTCAAAGAAATAATTTTAATGAAACGTAACTGACTTTCCAGCACTGAAGTGTCTTTTGTCACTTTTGTCTGCTCATTTTATTTATTGATTTGCTGAGTTTACTTTAAGTTCGTGCTAGAAAAAAAATCTCATTTGTTTAAAAACTTGTTTTTTCTTTTAAAAGAAGTATTGTGAGGAAATGTGGGGCAAAGTGAAATAGTAAACCTTCTTTTTTTCAAAACGAGCAAATTGGAAATATGTTTTGAAAATTTCACAAAATAGAATCGAGGTCACTATTTCCTGTTTGGAGCACGAAACGACAAAACAAATCCTGAAATTTCTTTGAAATGCCAATCTGGCTTTAACACATTTTTCAGGCACTCTCCAATGGCTGTCTGGTTGGATAGGGTTAGGGTGGAACTTACAGTGCAGCCACCTGCCTGTTGTAAGTTATGAGTCATCTATTGATTCATTGGGTGGGCAAAGAGCCTTACGAATTTGAAATCTCTTATGGGCAATTCCATGAAACTAGGGACATCACAGTAAAAAAAAACTTCCTTGTATCAGTAATTTTTTTCTTTCATTTGAGGTAAAAAAGACTGTATTTTCATAAAACTTTGCGAAAAAAGTTATCAGCACAATTTTTATAAGTTTTATAGGCAAATTTTGACAAGACTTCTCAGTGCCCATGTGTCGCTGCATTAGCGATTCTAAAAGTTACTCTTTTTTTCACTAAGAAAATTAATTGCTATGTCTACAATCCTATTTTTCTTGAAATGTGGTTTATCTAGGAACAGATTAGACCAACGAAGAAACTTTAAATTGTTTATAATTGTCTTGTAGCAAATGGTTTTAAACTAGGGTTCATACTCTAATGTAACATCAGTCACAAAATTGTATAAAAGTTTGCATTGCTTAAACAAAAACAAAACCAATTTTATAAAATGTCATATTCTCTTCATTTATGATGATATCTTTAGTATTAATCCTTTAAATATTTAGAAATAGTTGACTTTAATTATTTAAAACTTATTTAAAGTATGTAACATCAGTCACAGTAACATCAGTCACATTTCTGTTTTCGTTAATAAACCTCAAACAAATTGCACAAATAGCATTGACTGCTGCAGAAAGGCAAAAAAAGAGGCGATATAAATTTGGAAATAAAGGAAAATATGAAAATCACAAAAAGTAAAACTAAGTAGAAACTGAAAAGAGTGGATGATAAAAAATAAATAAAATAATTTTTAAAAATCTAGCATAATTACCAAAGTTGGTTTAGAATAAAATTAAAAAGAGAAATTAGGTGAGAAATAGTACAAGTATAGAACAAATTTAAAGTATTGAAGTCCCAGGTTTAAATTAGCAGCTGCATTGCCTCACTTTAAAATAATGAAATCATTCAAAGCGCTCTTTGTTTTATCTTCACAAAAGAAAACAGCTGCTGTAAAAAATTTTCTGGCATGAAATTTGATAAACAGATACTCCTAGTTCTTCATGCAGTACGTTTGAATAAAAATGCTATATCATCGATACAGAAAAATTTCTAAATGTCACAGCTTCATGCAAATTTCAGAGCTATCACCATCCGACTTGCAATCATGTTATAAAGAGTGTTAAATTCGAGTGATAGTTTTTTTTAAATTAGAAATCTGTATTTATACCCTTTTTTTGCAGTAAAGGAAGGATTCACTTCCAGCAGAACATGTTCCAAAATTGTTGATTGCAACTGGAGAACAGGTTCTTGAAGAATATCACTAACAATTGTATCACGAGAAGTTAGATGCATTGAAATTAAAAACTAAGAGTATTTAGTGACTGTAAAGATTCAAGCAAAGACATTGGAAATAGCCTGTCAATATGAATGAAATTTATTATTGAAATGAGAAAGGAATAAAATATTTAGCGCACTAGATGTAATAAATGCAAGAGACCTTTTTATTTTATGAAATACATCAAAAATATATTTTTTAAAACTTTTTTAATGTACTTTTCTTGTAATTTAAATACAATTTTAAACAAAACATGTGCTTATTTCATTTTTAAGGAGAAATAATTCGTAATCGCAGCAATTTTTTGTAAATGTAACATCAGTCACAAAATCTTTGTATCATCAGTCACGGGTGTTAAATAATTTCCATACTCTCCGTTTTTAAGTTTTTCCAATAAAACAAAGTGTTTTCATCAAGTCTAAAATCTCTACTTTAAGGGGAAAAAACTCTGTTTAGGTTTTACGTTATTAGTTTGAAGAGAATTTCCAATTGTATATAAGTCGATCTTCTCAATGTCTCTTCCGCGTAACATCAGTCACGTTTTTTTTATTCCCTTCAATTTCACACAAAAAAATTTCCTCAAGTCTGAAAGCACGTGTGGGGGCAGTGATGTACCATATTATGATATTTTAGATCAATTTCAGAAGAAACAAAATTTAATTTCAAGACAGCGCTGAATTTGTAAGTTAAAAATCGAGTCAAATTGTAACGTCAGTCACCGTGGACAGACCCTTATATAATGTTATACGTATATCTTGTAGAAAAAGCTGACTTGTCATTCAAGAAAGTGTTTTAAACCAAACTACGTAGCTTTATCTGGTTCCGTTTCATACAGTGAATACTCATTCCATATGGAAACAGTTTTCTGTCTAATTGGTTGGGTTTTGAGGTTTTCAAAAGGCAAGAGAGCATTGATCTGAAAATCACATTAAAGAAAAGTTAAATTCTCAACTGATTGTCGGAAGCAAGAGAAATAGTGCGACGATTCAATGTTACACACTTTTCTTAGATTGTACAATTACCTAACCTTTCAGCACCCAGCTATTTCGGTTCGCTACTTTTCAACGATAATAAGCTAAAGGTCACTTTTATTCCAAAGCCTTGAATTTTCAACCTGCCATCGGAAACAAAAGATACTATCTGATCGAAAACTTTAGGTTTTTCGTTGGCCCGTTGGATCAATTTACTCCGCGCGAAATAAACCGACTATCCCCTCGTCGCATATTTTCTTCGGATCAGTGTAAGAAATTATTTTCAAAGCATTGCAATAATAACTTGGAACAGTTGCTTTATTTAATTATTTTCCAAAATGGAAATTGCAATTTTTTAATAAATAATAATAATAATAATAATTATAATTAAATTATTATTTGTTAGAGATGAAATTTAGTCATTTTTACAAAAAGTCGAAAATTCTAGCAGGTTTTTTCAGGGGCTATGCTTTTTTAATGATATTTCTGTGAGAGGAGGGAGGTGGTAAGGCCTCCTTGGTTGTTTGGACAGCACTATTAAATGGATTGTCAAAAACTTTTGTGACTGGGGAGCACGCCACTATGGACATCTCTCCCTGGTTTACCTCATGTGTCAGTCGAAGAAACAAGTTGCATCATGAAATTGAGAGAGGCAGAATAGGCCAGTTGAAAAATTGCTTGATATTAGGGTTGAAACAATACCGCCTTTACGCGATAATGGCGAAAGATGGGAAAGAAGCCGTATATTTCAAAGTTAGAATATCAGAGGAAATACACTGTCGAAACTACGGATGCCTTTGAAAAGCAATTTGGCTCCCCGGGGTGAAAGCACGGTGCTTCACGGTGCAATGGAGGCTAGGAAATGTGATCAAGGTGAAGGACGCTAATAAATGGGAAGACAGAGCTCCTAAAAACAAGGGTGAAACGTTGGCGCATTCGTTCTAACATCGTTCAACCACAATCAATGGCGGACGTTGGAAGTAACTACGCAGATTCACTTTCCCATTGAATAAAGTACGAAATTGGACTAAAACTCAAAAGTTTCTGCGATTTACTCTTCAAAATTTCACGTAAGTACAGGCATTTGATCATAGTGTAGCTTTTAAGGCTTTCGAACATAATTAAAAGTGTTTCAAAGGTACGTTGATTGTTCAGTTTGCCGTTATGTACATTTGCTAGTTCTATCATGCATAAATTTTACCTAAAAATAGCTATCAGCACTGGATAAGTAACATTTAATAATCAAAACGCTTAAATTAGATGATATTTGAAAAGTTAATTCAACCATTAATTTTGAATATGTGGTTTTACTTGCTTGTAGATTTTTAACTAGGAGATTTATTGTTTTCAATGTGATGCAATCAGCAAGTGAACGGAAATTCTAACGGTGCTAACTATAAACAAAACAAAAAACACGAAAAAAAAAAAAAAAGAAAAAAAAAAGCGGGTTGAAAAAGAAATTCCTTCTCCTTTTCTTTATTTATTATCTCGAGTCCAAGTTAACTATCTTCCGTTGGCGTTATTGCATGATGCGAATGAACTGAGCTTTTTTTCGTCACTCTAGTAAGGATGAATAGATCGTTAGAATTTGTTTTGGCTTTTAATCTGTCGAAAAACTTCACATTGAAAAAAAGTGCTTAGTTATCATCTATACGGATATTCAAATGTCGAATCGTATATACGTACGGCTCTTGATTAAAATTTTGAACGTTCATGAAACGATTTTATTTTTCCATGATTGCAATACAATTGAATATTTATGGTTGTTCCTGTAAATGATTTACAAATACCTACGCACTTCATTTCGTGCTGCTATAAATGTCAATAACATATTAAAATTACTGAGCAGTCCAAGTGGATGTACGAAAATTAGTGCACGAACAGACAAATTAAAGTGATAAACACTTCTAAAATATGTTGGAAAGTTAAAATGTTATCAAATGCATTAAATTACAAGTTTTAATCATTTTCAGAGCTATTCAATGTGGGAAAAGTACAAAGACTGTTTTTTATAACTCAAAACAATAAATAATAATTTACACAATTGTATCCAAAAATGCACACAACAGAAGGGGGGGGGGGTCAATAACAGGAAACAAAAAGAGTGCCAATGTTCTGCCATACGGTTTCATTTTTCACCGCGGTGCACGCTGGGTGAAGGGTGCCAGTTTTTCACTCGTTTTAAGGGTGTAATTTCGGCACCGTATAAAGTGCCGCTGGTGAACAAGCTTTTCACCCTTGAAAGGTGCCAAATGCAACCCGTAGTTTTAACATTGTATTTTAGTAGAGAGCATAAATCAATTTTGGAATCCCGAGAAAAACTCCGGATGGACCTTCATTTTCTTCTTTGTCACGTGGCATTCTTCGCAATTATCTTGTCTTGATAATTCACTGGCTTACATTAGTTATTATTAGCGTAGTGACGTTGACCCCAGCTATGCATAGAATTTCTCGCTAAAAACGATTAAAAACAAAACAAAAAAACGTTGAAACCATTTGCAAAAAGTGTTTTTTTTAAACCTTAACCGTTTTCCTGTTATGAATTTTTAAAAATCGTCAGTCTATTGAAGGGCACCCTGTAGATTCAGTACTTGCGAAATCGCATACGAATTTAGTATTTAATGAATGAAATAGGACATTGAAAGCAAAGAAAAATAAAAGGCATAATACAACATTTTTTGTCGAGTTTTCCTCAGTGTGTCACAATACTAAAATAAATGGGTTCCCTCTAAGACTTCCCAACAGAGAATATCATTTTCAAAGTGTGTTGACACCTGTCAAAAACACTTTCGACTTTCATTGATAAATATCGTCTGCATTGTCGTGTATAGCAACCACATTTAAACTTTTAAATATTCCGAGGAGTAACCGCTTCAGTTAGATTGATTAAAATAGCGTTTTGAAGGCTTTGATGTGAGGAACTAGTGTCATTTTCCATCGTTTTTTTTCTGATTATAGTTTTCATTTATCCAGTACTGCTGTGGTTTTTCTCACCAAACTAAAGGATACATTTTTTTAGTATATTTTCTTTCTTCGGGAGCGATTTTAAAATTTCCTTTGCAATAGTGAAGCCTTGGATAGCTCATTTTTTGATTCATTGAAAGTGAGACTGAATTTTAATGGCCACTCGTACTCATTTGAAAAATATTTGTTGACAAATCAAAACCTTTATTTATAGGTTTGTGAAGTTCTAAGTAACTTTTCTGCTCAATTATGAGGAATAAGTTTTCCACTCTAGTAACCCCCTTCCCATATATATTATATACTACTGACCAAAAGTATTTGCAAGTTTAACAAATCTAACAAATTATGAAAAATAAGAACAAGAATATTATTAGTATTTATTCAATTCAACCAATGTTGTTTAATGTATGTTGTTAAATAAGTTTCATACCTTATGAAAAAATATTCACAGGCAAAAATTTGAACAATGCAAGTTTAAAGTGAACATCTGGCAACTCAATGAATGATATACATAAAGAGAAAAAGGTTCGACTCAGGGTAGGGACATTTTGTTTTTTTATTATGTTAATCGTAATCAACAGTATGTCCGAAAAAGATCTTTATAATTCGAAATATAATTAACAAATATGCTAATAGGTGAAATAAAATGCAGTTTGCTGCACTAGAATGTAGAGCTGTAAGAGTTTTTACATACAGTAATTTCAGTGTAGCTTTAAGTGACACCCTTTAGTAGTATGAAGAATCTTGCGCTGCGGAGTCACTTGGGGTAAAGGAAAACAGAATTATAATGTTTCGACTTCAGACTTTTTTTTTTTTTTTTGGTGAATTGAGACATAAAATTTTATGCGTTTCGTCGAAGAATTCACTCTCTGAGAGTAACCGGGTGCGAAAAATTTGATTTTATGATTGCTTGTTTTTAAAGGTTTGTTTTTATGACTGTTTCCTTCAACCCCGGAGACTTGGGTATATTGGAAACACCCTATTTATTTCTTCCTTAGAGCAGGAATGAAAATAGAGGAAGCAAGTCAATCATTGGCTCAGCAAAAGTTGACCCAAAGACCCCAAGTCACGTGACTCAACAACGATGAACAGTTCTCACGTTTTGCGTGAAACAAGCGAAATAAACTTTATTTCTTCCAATGCTTTGCTTTAAAATCTTTCACGTGACTTGAGATTTTGGTTTCATGAATGAAAGTCTTCACTCCCTCCCCATTTTATCTCTTCTCAATGATTTATTCATGAGTTTAATGTTGGTAGAAAATCGCATTATAAACAATCTGTTTAGAAGCTTAAGAAATTCTACACCAACAATGCTCATTCTGTGACCCGTAAGTTGTAAGCGACTCACTGAAATCTCCAAATGTTATTTGAAATCATTTGAAAGGAAAAATCACGCAAATATGTTAATAATGATCTAAATCTAGTATGTAAGATACTCACAAAACTATAATTTAAATCAAAATTTAATCTTCCAAAAATAGAAATAATCAAAAACCCTTTTGTTTTCATTTACTCCAGAGCATAGTATTCAAGGAATTAACGGAAACATCTTAATTGCACCTCAAAAATAGCTGGGAAAATAAAATTCATGAATAAATGTTTTTAGCAACCTCCCAACGAGTGCAATCAGTTGCAATTAATTATATTCTACAAAAATGCTTAATATAGTTTTGAAAAAAAATTACTTTATGGAAAAAAAGAAAAAAAAAAGGAAAAAAACCCGTTTTTTTTTTTTTTTTTTTTTTTTTTTTTTTTTTTTTTTTTAACCATGCTTTACCTAATTCTTCAACGCATACGAAGTACTGCTATCTCTTAGCTTTTAATTTTTATGAATATTTTATACGAGATTTTCGAGAGAAGAATTATTCTACTAGAAAATACGAAATACTGTGGTTGAAGAAAAAATGCTAAGAATTTATCAAGTATTGTAGGAATACAATTATGCACTTATTTTTGTCTATATATTGTTTTTGAGTTCAGTTGAATTTAATCCCTTTTTAAGTGCCTGTTGCTGTATTGGTTATTTCCATAATGATATCTTCTAACATTACTTCAGTTAGAATAGGGAGGTTATTAGGAAGGCAAGGGATGTGTGTGACCCCTTAATTTTGTCAAAACACATGTATCAGTACAGAGAAAGATAGGGAGAAGATTGATTTTCTAGCATGTGGAAGTCATTAAATATTAGCATTAGAAAACTAATTGTAAGTTTAACATTGAGTCAGAAATATGGGGTCCTGGAGTCTCTCCCCCGGAAATTTTTTCAAATTTCAGTCCTAAAAACGCAATTTTAGATGATCTCTGGTGACGTTTGGGAGAGTGGAGGTTTGAGGGTCCTCCTCCAGCAATTTTTCGGAAATGAAACTCCGAACTTGCATTTATATATTATCTTCAATAATGTTAGGAAGATGGAGTCTGCGAAAATGTCAGAATATTAGCTCTGAAAACGCAGTTTTAAAAGATTTTGGGTGATGCTAGGGAAAAGAGAAATTCAAGCAACCATCCACCAAGAATTTTTTTGAAATTGAAATCTTAAAAAGGTGATTGCAAGCTTTTTTTTTTTAAATAAAAACTAGGACATCGACAGTCATTCAAAAATTAAGTCCCAAAAACGAAACTTTTAACAAGCTTCTTTGATTATAATAGGAGGATTAATTATGGCGAGGCTCCCCTTGGTTTTTTTCGAAATTGAAGATTGAAAACGAGATTTCTGACGTGCTTTACTGATGATGACGAAGGGGGAGGGAGCGGGTGGGACTTTCTTTGAAATTTTTCAATACTGTAGATTCGAAAACGGAGTTATAAACAATCTTTCATGATGTTACTAAGAAGAGAGGATTGAGGGCTTTCACCTGGTAAACAATCAAAACTGCGGAAAGATAAATTAGAGGGGTAATATTTAATGCGGAAAGATGAAGTTAGTGGACAATGGAAGATATAAAAGTCTGAAGTACCTGTCAGTCCATGACACCATGACATGGAGTTTCTACATGGTACAGGATCTGTAAGTGAGAAACGATCGATAGGGAAAGGACTATGGCCAGTTGCAAAAATTGCTTGGTGTGTGGTGTTTAGATTTTAATTTCAGGTTTTAATTTAATTTCTGTTAATAGGTCAAAAAATCTTCTGTCATGATGTTATGGGGATTTGGGGGGTTTTCCTCTTTTTTTTTCAGATTGAAGCCCAAAAAAGTTAATTTTGGACGATCTTTGATGATTAAGGGGCCTCCGAAATTTTTTCGACATTGATTTCCGACGTTCTTTAATGATGGGGTGGGAATGTTTCTAGGTCGATTGCGGCGGAAATACTCTCCTCGAAGTTTTTCGAAGCTGAAATCCCAAATATGCTGTTGTAGGCCATCTTTAATGACGTTAAATTAAGGAATGGAGTTCGGGAGTTTTTCCCAGGAATTCCTTAAAAATCTAAGTTTTAAAAAACGCACTTTAGGCAAGCTTTGGTGACTAAAAAGGAATATATAAGCTTTTAGATCCATCTCTTCCCCTTTTTGGCTACGTCCCAATCTTCTTTTATATATTTTATTGATAAAAAAATATGAAACACCCTCCAACAGTGTTCTCTTTCAAAAAAATTTACATTTAGATTTTCCATAATAAAATTTTAAATTTCCTGCCTAGTAATTTTATTTGCTTGAAATGCAAGCCATCTGCGGAACCAGGTAAAAAAACTTTTCTTGAACTGATCTGGTGCTTTGGTGACCTTAAATAACCTTAAGGGTGCTCTTCACTGAGAGTCTGAAAGCTTCGGATCCAATGCTAACCTACGGGGAAAGTTAAAGGTTATTTTACAAAATTCCTTTGAAGTTTTCGGGTCAATTTTTTTTCTGAGTATTTTTCAAGCCTATGTCTGTGTATTTTAGTTTTTACTTTTTTGATACGTCCATTCTTCGATTTTTTAAAATTCGAGGAAAAAATGAATTTCTTCGAAAACGAGGGTACTGTTGGACCTTTCGCTCTGTAAAAAAGCTGCAAATCGTGCTATCGAAATTTTAAGAACGCCCCAACACGCAAAATATTTCCAGCTCTCTTTTGAGACTAAGTTTGAAATGATGCGACCATTTCTAAAAAAATATTGGAGTTCCAACCATCTGAAATATTTTCGAAAAAGCTCAATTTCTCTACTAAGCCACGCCTTTCACTGGTCCCTCCTCTCTTGAGGGGAAAAACCGGGTGAGGTGTATAAGATTTACAATCATTAGCGCAAACGACCGTTTCCATTTACTACTCCCCTCTTTTCCGGAGGCATTTTTCAATGAAGGAATGAATGAGTGCTTTTGAAAGTGAATCCACATGCTTGGAAACATCTTCACGATTTGATTTGTGTTTAGAAAGGATATAGTTTTTAAAGAGTGCTTCTGAGATAATTCTTGTGAATTCTTGTGCTAAATGACCTCCTGAATCCAAATATGACCACCTTTTCCCATTCACACGTCCCGCTTTTTTGGAAATGTCGTCCGCAATTTTTTTCAGTTTTTGTGTTTCATAGCCATTATTTTTATTTGGAGGGGAAGGGATCGTTATATTATACATATTAATACTTTTCTGAGGGGCTAGAGGGGGGCTACGTTTGTACGCAAGAACATATGGAGGAAATTGGTTAACTCATGGGGGGTATTACCACTTATTATATTTTTAAAATCATCAAAATCCATCCTTTTTTCTAAGGGTTTGTTTTACAATTTTTTCTCTTATTTTTTGGCATGAAACCAGAGTATAGGACTCACACCTATAAACCCTATATCCGAAAAAAAAAAATCACGTTGTAAATTTAAAAAAAAGGAAGTATCGCATTTTGCGTGAAGTTGCATCGCAGACCTTCAGTGAAGAACCTTTCCGTGTTATTCAAATTAATTCACGGATATTATTAAGATTAAAACTTATCTTAAGTATGCTTATAATATAGCATTAATGAATATTTCTATTTCTGGGGATGCACTACCCCCATTACTTTTCACTACATCAAGAAGGCATAAACAATGGAGCTGGTGCATCCAAAGAAAGATAAATATGTATAGTAATGCTACTTCATAAGGAAATTTAAGGGTGCTTTTCACTGAGAGTCTGAAAGCCTACGGATCCAATGTTAACCTGCGGGGAAAGTTGGATGAAGGTTTTACAAATTCCTTTGAAGTTTTCATGTAAATTTTTTTCCGAGTATTTTTCAAGCCTCTATCCGTGTTGTGTACTTTTTGCTTTTTTGAAATATCCATTCTTTGATTGTTTAAAACTCGAGAAAAAATGAATTTCGTTGAAAGAGGTGGTAGGTACTGTTTGACATTTTGCTCCATAAAAAATCTCGCAAAATATTTCAGGCACTCTTTTGAGACTTTGTTCGAAATAGTGCGACCATTTCTTTAAAAAAAAAAAAAAAAAAAAAAAACGGGGTCCAAAACCGTATTTCAGATATTTACTAGACATTTGGAATCTATTTTTGTCTATATTATTCTATGTTACTGCAAATGTAAACGCATAAAATGCTTTCCACAGCTCAACAAACAGTTTTGAAAATAATTTCTCGAGCCAAACTCGTAAAAAATTCTTTACAAGGTATGTACACATTGATCATGTAATTCATAATACAGTGAAATCCAGTAACAATGAACTTCAAAATCGGGACTGAAAACTTATTTGGTTGAAACGGGTGTTTCGTTATACTGATATACGTTGTAACAGGATTTCACTGAATTTTTCTTTTGAAAACTTTCTAAGGAGAAAAATGATACATACCTGCATTTCTTTAAAGCATGAATGAGTATAAAAAAATTGTTTTAAAGCAGGGGTGGGTTCCCAGGATCGTGACCCCAAATGGGGTCGTGTAGCGTTTCTTATTCGGTCGAAACGTTATTCCTACCACAGTATAGTTGTGGGTGGATCGAATCTAACATAGCAGTTTTGTAATGTAAGATCTAACGTAGCTTTCACAATGTTGCCAGGTTAGGTCCACACCTAGCGATACTTTACTGACATGTAGGCTACGGGATCACAGGTCCTTCCGAACTCCCCGTTTCCTAACATAATTGAAGAACCTGAAATTGTGTTTTTGGCGTTTCAAGTTCAAAAATTTGCTGGTGGAAGATCACAGGACCTCTTACTTACTTCCAAATACTACCAGAGTTCGTCTAAAAGTGCATTTTGAAAATTTTATTTTCGTGAAAATTAAAAGGCATAGTCCCCAAACAGAGGGCTTGGGAAAATAGGGAGTATTTCTGAGTAAATAGTATGCTTACGATAAAGATCATGTTAATTAAATATCGAAATGGTTCCCTCTCCTAAACAAGAAGCTAAATCCTTTCTCTCGCTGTATTTACATATTATTAGGAATTAGGAGTCAATAGAATAGAAAATGTGGGATCTCAAAAAAGATTTTTGTTCTATACGAATGAAAATTACTTGATAATCATTTGATTAGAACATTCATTTTATTCTGTGACTGAAGACACAATACGATAATTTTTCGGCACAGAAGTGCGTAACACAAAACTTAAAAAGAAAAAGTTTTGTCTTGATTTTTTTTTTCTTTTTAAATTGTGAACCCTTACTTGTACTTATAATTGCTTTCCTAAATGCAAGCTGTTCATTTTCATTTTTGTTTTAACTTTATGTATTTCCTGCAAATCTGTTTCTTGCCCTTTTTTTATTTTTTATTATTGATTCATTAAATGCAAGATGCATGAAAACGAGGCAGAGCGATAAAAACTTTAAAATCTGGCAGAGCGAGGCGTTGAGATTTTTTTTCACCTAAGTATTTCGAGTTTTTTTTTTTTTTTTTTCAGGCAGATATACATGTAGGTAATATTTTCGTGCCTCCTGAGAAAAAAGGACAACCCTTAATATTTTTTATGACAACTAACGAGGATCAGACACTCACAAGACTTATTAGGAAATTTTAATAAAAACTCAATGTGTTGAAGTAGAAGCATTATATACACTATATGACCAAAAGCATTGGGACACTTTCAAAAATTCATATTTTTAGGGATTTCTCGAGAAATAATACACCAATTGCTCTATAATTTGCTTCGCATAAAATGTATACTCTAGTTGTCATTTTCCAATAAAAATTAAGTCTGCATTTAGGGGACCGACAACAAATTGAGGAAAAAAGTTTTTTGATCATTTTTCATTGCAAATTGCTGGGAATAAGCTATAATTTTCAGAAATGAGTTAAAAATCTATCAAAAACTTATTTTTATATTTTTGTGAAAATATCTCTTATACCCATGGAAATATAAGCATTTCTTCCGAAAATGCAAAAAATTTTTGACGGTTTTCTCCTCATATTACGCAGAGTATTTCGTCAAACGTTACTAAACTTTTAGGATATTTGACAGCATTTTAGAGAATTATAATAATAAAATTTGAAGTTAAAATATTGAAAATTTGATGAAATATGAACAATTAAAGCTATTAATTTTTCACTGCGCATGCACGAAAGATAGCAATTTATAACGTTCATAATTCAAAGCTCAGATACATCCTACAATCCATGAAAAAAATTCCACCGCAATTTCTTTAAATTTTAAAAAGTTATCAGCGATCTAATGAGCCGAATTTCTATAATTCTAGGATAGACGACGAATGGTAAGGGATTGTGAGCAAACTGGCAACACTTTCCTGCCATCGTTAGACTGATTCATGATAAGAACGGATTATTTGTTGCTGGTCCCCTAAATGAATAGCAGACTTAATTGTTATTGGATTTGACGTCTGGAGTATACTTTTCATGAGAAAAAAAATTACAGAGCAGAGAGCAATTGGTCTTTTATTTCTCAAGAAATCCGTAAAATTGTGAATTTTTGAAAGTGTCCCAATACTTTTGGTCATATAGTGTATGTAATACCTCATGTATTTTGCCGAATTTAGTAACTGGGAATCTGAAACTCTAAAAGTGCTAGGTTTAGTTTTATTCCAAAATTTCAACGCAAGATAGTTTACAAACATTGAGAGTGGGGGAAGGAGTGATTTTTGCCTTTGAGTTTGGAGCAGGGTGAGCACCCCTGCATACAAACAAAGATCACAGAAAAATCTTTAATTTTTCAAATTCAGGAAATCCTTATCCGTAGCCGTCCGCGACTTTGCCGTTGTTATGCTCAATTTGAAAGAACTTTCACCATAACAACCCCTTGAGAAATGCTATCGTAGCCTTCTCATCTACATATAAAATTAGATAAATAAATAAATATTTTTTCAAAAAGAAAAGGATTCAAATATAAAGATTAGGGGAATTTTCTGGTCACCAGTGGTTGAGAAAAGGCAATTATAGTAGCCACATTTTTTTCTATTCGCCACTGCATTTGTAAAACAGGTAACTAACCAACAAAGTAGTATTTAATTTAGCACTAAAATATAAATATTATCAGTTCAAATAAAGGTTAATGTAACTAATTAGTGGCATTAATGTTTATTGTACAATCAAGTATTAACTATGCAAAGAGGATCTAGTTTCATTTTTAAGAAGAATGTTTTCTGGCAACTCGGATAGGGTTGGGGAGAGTGGCAAACAGGCAGAGGAAGCGAAAAAATTTCGCCAACCGATAACTAGTTAGTCTCCAGTTTTATTCGGCACTCGATTTTTTCAAATATATTAAGTAGGATCATCCATTTTTAAAGAATATTTTTTGGTTAGAATTTGGAGTTCATTTCGTTAAAATTCAGTGTGGTCATGCGGGCTATCTTTTTTTTCCTTCCTTTTTTGAAATCATCAATTTTCAATAACGAACATTTTTCTAAAAATAAAACGAATTTATGAATTTATTTATTGCAAATATTCATTCATTCGTTAATTTTTCCTAGATGAGATCTGAAACCGTATTAATGGGGGAAAAAATCTTCGTTTCAAAAATTAATTTTAGTGCGAATGCAAATAAATTAATATCACAAGCGGGATTGCAAAATGCCGCGCCTTTTACACTGAGTAATTTTTCTTTTACCTATGTAGTCAAGACTCAAGAGGGAAAGAACTAGAATTTCCTTGGAAGGGTCTAAAAAGCTGCGGTTTCATTTCGCCGACAGCTATACCTCCCTTGACTTGCACAGCAGGGGGAGCGTCCGGTCTGTCCCCCTGCAAAATGCGACAGGTCACATGATCCACACTTTCATCGGGTCACCGTTCGTTCTATTGGCTGTTGAAGTGTCAATCATTTCACTGATGTACACTGCTTTCGTTTAAAGAAAAGGCCCATTTTCAAGCGAGATCGTTTTTCTTCCCCACTGAAGAGCAGCCTTAATGATCTTTGGTCTTTTTTTTCACTCTATTTTATTTTAAATATCATTCTTTTTTCACCTCTTGATCATGTTTTTTTTTTCAATTTTCAATTCATACACTATTTTTGCATTCAAACACTTGGAACTACTGGTGTGACTATTAATTTCAATATTTTCAATCTCTCTCACTATATTTTAATTTTTCTCCTAGTTAAACCCATATTTCAGATGCCTGTGTATTTTTCTATATGCATAACTCTGATTTTCAGGATGATATTTTTCATTTAAAAACAAGGAAAGGTAAACGGTAGAAAAGGTCGGTGTGTTGGCAGCAATTATATTTTTTATATAATCATTTTTAAACTGAAGGGTCTTCCACCGTGGGTTCGAACCCTTCGAGGGATATTGAGTGAGAGAAACTGAATAATTTATTTTTTGCAAAAGAAAATGTTAGAAACGTTTTGGAAGTCTTTACTTAATCTTCATAATACAGAATTTTGGATGCTCCAAGTTTTGTTTTAAGTTTGCATTTTCTGTTAAAACTTTATTGAAAAAATACTTATTGTCACTTTTATTGCAATTGTTATGAACTATAATTCATAACAATGGTGAATTGCCATTCATAAGTAAAGTAAATGTGAATTGTAATTCATAGATAAAATTGAAAAATGGACAAAAGTATTTTAACTTTTAAATACTGCCTTTTTTTCTGTTTTTCATTGCAATATTAAAATGAAATTTGCGACCAATTTCTGAAAAACTGGTAGCACCCCCATGGCCCCCTTAGCGACGGCCTTGCACCTTCCATCCGCGGGCTTGCAGAAAGAGGGATTGAAGCTAGAGAATTTACATTTTACTGTTTGTAGACAGGGCAACTGATCGGCCCAATACGTGATTGGCCCACCGGGCAAATGCCCGCTTGCCCGCCGGGTGTATCTGCCACTGGACATACCTTGACAATTTTGTGACATTGAGTGTAGCGTATGTGTGTAAAAGTGCGCGTGTGTATGTGTGTGAATGTGTATGTTTATGAGTGTGTGTGTAGGACATGGACGTTTCTGACTATGAGAAGCGGGTTCTGGGGGACAGTGCTCAGTATCAGAGGAGCTGTGCCTGCAGAGGACGGTGGGGTTGAAAAAGGAACCAAACATCAAGGATGGTCAAATAAAAACACTTATCATTCGTAATTGCTCAAAAAAAATAAATAAATAAATAAACCATCGATTCAGCATTTTAATTTTTGACTCATAAAAAAAAATTGAATTTCACTTTAAAAACTTGAAACGAGAGTTCTAACAAAAATAAAGAGACTTTTCATTTGCATCCTAATAAAGCGAAGTTAGCTTGAAAAAAGAACAAAAATATGATTCTCATATCAGATGGAGATGTTAAAAGATGGCCTTTTTCAAAATGTAGACATCTAAAGAAAAAAAAATGGTATGTAAAAGAGTTTATTTAAAGTTAATCATCCTTGTTAGCATCGAAAAATCAAACCCATATAATTTTCTCCCAAAATAAGTTAAACATCGCACCCACTGTAAAAAACGCAAATATTGACAAGCTGGTAAAATGATGAGAATATTTTCTAATCAAGTCATTATAAAGGTTTAACGCCAGACTCTAAATGGGAAAAATTTTGAAGTTTGTAACCCTATATGAAGCGATCATATTTTTTCCCTACCCTTACTATCCCTTTGCAGTTCTAAGTACATTTCACTGATATATATTATTATTACTTTTGTTTATTAAATCATGAGCAGGAAGAAAAGTGCTTACCAATGCCTTGCCTTTTCAGAAAAGTTTATAACAACACAGCTGCTAATTAGCTGTGATAAAACAAACAAAATTATTTGAAACCAAACTTATTTTTAGCTGTTAATTTCTTCCAAGAACAAACAACAGGCATTATATTTATTTGGCAGCAGCAATTATTTATCGCTTGCAGGAGCATCACAAGAGTGCCGATTGTTTTTTTTTCTTTGCAAAATTAGCAGATATTGTATAAGCTGATCCCTCTGATTTGACTTTAAAAAAGGTTCCGAAAATTGGAAATATGTGTTATTTTGCTTTCGGATTTGCTCTTTCAATAAACAATTTGTGAAAAATCGTTCTTGTGATCAGAATTTTGTGAAGGTTCCGTTTGGGGATTTTGTGAAAATCCGTTTCGGTTAATTTAACATAACTGCAAAATTTAACTTGTTTATTTTCGCTGACAGCGGTGAAAAAATCTATAAAATGATTTCTTACTTTTGAAGTTGATGAAGTATTAAAAAATTTATTGTTCTCCCCCCCACCCCAAAGAACACATCTGAGAAACAGTAAATATTATATACTGTGATTTGCTTTGCAGGGTTCGTACGGTCATGGAAATCCTGGAAAGTCATGGGAAAAAAACAAGCAAATTTCAGACCTGGAAAGTCATGGAAAATTGAAATTTTCATTGAAAGTCATGGAAATTTATTTCAAGTCATGGAAAAATGTCCTGGACAAAGAGAAAGTAACTGTAACTAAAAGAGCTTTATAAATCTTAAGTGATTTAACAGTGTAGCGCATAAAGACTATTAAAAGTGGAAAACTGAAAGATCCCCAAAATCACATCTGAATTTTAAAATCTCATTGCATCCACTTCTGTCGCAGCCGCTTGCCTTTTTTTGAGATGTGATTTTTCTGCTTGGACATCACTGATTTTGAATAAATTGTTATTTTCAACACTTCTTATGTTTCATATTCTGTAGTAGCGAACTCGCACGTTCTTGGTTTTGCCACGCCCAGTCAAAAAAGGCAATTTAATTGCATACAAGTTAGGTTCCATCACTTGTAAGAACTTTATTATTAAATTTATCAGAGTTGATCTTAATTTATTGAAGATTTTAGAAAATAAAGAACTTGAGCCAGGCAATAGAATACAGAAAAAGAGGAATTCTAATACTCGAAAAGAGTAGTGCCCAACATACGGCCCGCAAAACTAATCTATGCAACCCCACTGCTACGTTCAATGTCAGGAATCTAACTTGTTCTGAATTTCTGAACCTATTAATTTATATGCATTTGAAAATGTGCAAATAAGTAAACAAAACAAGTATACTTTTAAATGAGAAGATTAAAAAAACCATTCAGTAATGAATCAAAAGAGATCTGGTTTAGAAACTTAAGGAACTAAACTATGCAGCTTTATTTTAAAGAACCAAAATACTGTCAAGTTACGTGGATGATTAAATGTTCTGTTGACACTAAAAGGCAACTTTTGAAGCAAATTTATTGAAACTTAGTGATGACTCACTCATTCAACCTTTGTCGCATTCAATATCATTCTGCTGTTTATAAAAAAAATAAAAGGTTACATATTTAAGCTTCATCATATTCGTTTTCACTGTATTTTTACTTTACTTAAATTTATATGATGAAGACAAATAAGAATAGTTTAGTTTTTCATTGTACACTTATATTTTTTCCATTACAAGTAAGTGCTTCAATGAGGCTGTGGCATTCATGTACACGTTTTGTTAATGCTCATTTTCAAAAATTAGTATGTTTGAGATTAAATAGTGCTATCTCTTCGTGTAACAAGGTCATGAAAACTTTCATTGAAGTCATGAAAAAGTCTTGGAAAAGTCATGGAATTCTTTCATCCAAATCGAGTATGAACCCTGGCTTTGATAAAAGCAAATTACTTGATGATTTGCTTATTATTTTTATATGATTTGCTTTTTTCTGATTTTAACCCATAACAGGGGCGGTGCCAATAGTTTTTTGTTTTGTAACCTTATCACCTTCCTTGCTTATCAGTAGCTTTTGGCAAATGCAGCTGGTTTAAATTTCATTGCATTCTTTAGAAGCGGTCTGTGAGCTTGACTACAATAAGTTTCACTAAACTTCCTCATCATCTGAGATTTTTTTGAAAATGTTGAATTGATTAGCTTTTTTTATATTAATTTTTTGTCAGAACCTTGTAAATGGATCTTCAGTTATTCAAATCAATTGGGACTGAGCCCCATTCGATAATCAAAAATTTGAGTAATTGGATTTTCCAAAAAAAGAGTTATATTTTAATCAATTACTGTATGTATGTTGAAAATGAGAGAAAGAAAAAGAGCTTTTAATTAATCAAATAGATCGGTAATCTTTTGGTGCTAAGTGTATTCTGTACTGTAAGTGAAATTTATTGCTTGCTAAACGTCTCTCAGTCAAAGTAAGCTGTTTGACTAGCTTCATGGAGGGAAGGATAACAGATACAATGACAGAATCATTGTTTTGCAATTGCAGCAAGTGTAGTCTTAATTTTTGCTCAAATACTGAAAACGATTGGGATAATGAGAGTTATAATGTATGTGTGTGTATATATATATATATATACATAAAACTTATTAAATAGAAATGCTACACATTGCCAATAGCATACAATTGGACCTGTTTATCATGAATTTTGTGCTACAGAAGAAAAATTGGAGATACAAAGTTCTGCAGGTCGCTGCTAAACCGGTTCCATCCCCCTTTCCCAAAAATCGCTACCACTGATTGCTAATGTTAGAGAAAATGCTTTTTGTCTCCAGATTTTGCTATTGATAAAGAAAACTGAGAATCATATTAAAACAACACTCAGTTGTCTGTATTCAAGATAGAGGTTTTTGTAAAAACTCATCAATGTTAAAAATGAGCAAAAACATTGAATTTATACTATAGATGCAAGGAAATAGAAAATCTTTTCGACATAGAAAGGGTTTTGAGAAAAACAGGTTTGCTGTAATTAAAAGATCTGTAAATGTACAAAAGAAAATGGCTTTTTAAAGAAAGTTATCATTTGGTTCAATTACAATTCTTAACTATGATGAACAGTGGCGCACACAAGGGAGGGGTCCCAGGGGTTCGCACCACTCCCATAGCTCTCGCATTTTTCCCAATTGATTATGATTCTATGTATTTATGCGTAAAATATTTCCAAACAAAGATAACGGTGAAATTACTTCTTATAATTGAAAGAAATAAAATCCTCTTTTAAAAGATTTTTTACACAAATGTGCACTTTTCCTATAACGAATTGCACAAGAGAGAGATCTTTCTCGACTTTGAGAAGTCTAAACACATACTAACGGAGTAATGCATAATGAACCATTAATGGGTTCTTTGCACTGCTGAATTCAAGCAGTGTCACCATCACGGGCATCACAAAACTAGATTTTATTCTACAAATATTTTGTAAGCCTATAAGAACAGACAGGTGACTAAAGATGGCAGACTGCTGACTGTAAATGAATAGTGTAATGATCATGTTTTAGTTTTGTAATTATATATTAAAATAAGATTTTTCTCAGTCTTCAGACTTTGTGCTTCTTATACCTGAATTTGCTTCGCTATTTTCATTTTTGAATAATGAGAAAAGTAAATGCATAAACTCTTTTGCTTTCTGGTAATTAAATATCTGTTATTTATATTTTTTATTAATTAGTGCTAATTATTTGTTCAATAATTTATTTTTTACTGGTATTTGTTCTCGAGAATCGATAAATCAAGTGAATATATTTGACGGCATATCGGAGTATAATATGAAAATGGGGCTTTCAACTCTGGCCCTCCCCTTGTAAAATTCCTGTGTGCGCCACTGATGATGAACAACAATTGTGATCCAAAACTTCTTCAGGCTTCAAATTTGGCACTGCCTAGGGTAATTTTGGTGTCACATAAAAAATTTTGGTCGTAAAATGTGGAGGAACGACTCCTTATTTTTAACACCGTGACCAACTACTTATACTATTTAAATTTGTATTGGAGTTGGAGTAATACAAAATGCAAAAGTATTGAAGTGAATGTTTATAACTGGTTTAATGAATTGTCTGGTTTTATTTAAATTTTTTTTTCTAGATTTCCTAATGATGAATTAGAAAGGAAACAGTGGCAAATTGCTCTTAGGATAGGAAAAGAAATTACATATGGTATGAGGGTTTGTTCACGACATTTTAAAACCCACAGATTATTTTCCCATTGTTCCAGGTAATTGAATGCTAATTAAAATTGTAATTTTTAATTCAGAATAAAATAGGGCAAGTCAGGGCACATTGGTCCACTTTTCTACTTTTCATTTTTATCTCATCAAAAAATTAAATGAGTCTCAATTTTTCGAATATGAATTGTTCATTGCATATTTCCCAGGTTATTTTGAAGATGTTCAATTCATTTTTTTAACAGAACTTGAAGTGAACCTAATGTGCCCCAGGCTCAAGGTACAATTGTCGCATTACACAAACAACTTCTGCTAAAAGTTAATTGATCAATTTTGATGATTAATATTAAAAAATAACTTAATATCTTTTGTGTTCAGAATGCAAAACATAAAGTTTAAAGATCAATGTTAAGTATATTGTATTAAACCAAATATTAAACTAACCAATTTCTACTTTTGCACTATTTATGATAGAACCATTCCACATTTTCTGAAGATCAGCTCAAATGTGGTCTTCATCAACTTCGCTGATGGCTAGGATATTGCTTTTTCTAATTCTTCTAAATACAAATACAAATGTGACGACCAGCAACAGGCTCTGGGCCCAGCTAGGCTGGTCCTAGTCAATTTACAATCCCCAGTGAAGATCAATGGCCCTCTTAAAACTATCTACTCCCTTGCTCCTTACCACCTCTTCCGGTAAGCTGTTCAAGATTCCACTACCCTGCTAAAATAATAATTTTTCCTAATATCCATGTTTAGCCTGAGATTTAAATAGCTTAAAACACTGACCCATTGTCCTGTTTTCAGTGCTGAACTTCAGCCCCGTAACAATTTCCATTTAATAATTTAAACAATTGAATCATGTCCCCTAGGTCTCTTCTTTGCTCAAGACTGTACATTTTTAGCCTTCTAAGCCTGGAATCATAGTCTAAATGAGAAAATTCATTTATTAGCCTTGTAGCCCGCCTTTGAACCCTTTCCAATACATTAATATCTTTCTTAAGATAAGGAGACCAAAACTGAACAGCATACTCCAAATGAGGTCTTACCAAACTTCTATGTAAGGGAAGAAGAACTTCCTTAGATATTTTTGAAATAGATCTATTGATAAACCCAATCATCTTATTGGCTTCGTTACTAGCTATGCTGCACTATATATTGACTAACTTTAAATCCTGACTTATTAAGACGTCCAGATCAGTAACTTTATCTGCCTGACTAATGACTGAACCTTGCAAATAACTCGAACATTATTTCCATGCCCTAAGTGTAGCACTTGACATTTTCCAACATTAACAGCCATACTCTATTTATCAGCTCACTCCGTAATATGATATAGATCCTCTTGCAGCTGATTTGTTCGTTCTTCATTTTCTACAATTCCCGTAACCTTGACATCATCAGCAAACAATTCCTGTTCCCCAGAAATATTTTTATGAATAAAAGTTTTGTTCCTCTAAAGTTTTTTTTTTTTTTTTTTTTTTTGTGTTTTCTAAAATTGGACGTTACATATCTTGGTTCTTGGTCTAAAAAAATGCTGTCATATTTTTCTATGCGACAAAAAAAAAAAAAAAAACTACAAATAACTATTAACTAAAATAACTTACTTTAAAAGAGAAAATCAGTTTATTGCTCCATATTTATGAAAATCATTTTAAAAATTTAAGTTATGAAAGTTACTCAGCACTGCCAAATAAACAACAAAATTTGCTCAATATAATTTTGACATGTGATTTCATTATAGGATTTTCAAAACTAAGTGTCATTCTTGGTCATAAATTAAAATGAAAATTAAATATTGTTAATAAATTAATAGTATTGAAATTATTACAGATCCAACTTGCCCCTACATTTATCAGGTATTAGGACCATGTGATGGCAACTGCTTTCTAAGTGGTTGCCAATTACAATATTGTCAATATTGAGTAATGTTTGGTGATAAATAGCACTTAGTTCAATCAAATCACTATTAACAACAAATTGATTGCCAATACATGTAAATAAGCACCACCTTAAAGCACTTAACTGTCAGTATTGATCCTACTTTCAGGGGTTACCTCTTCCATGAAACTGTTACTCACATTCTGTGTGATCAGAAGGTTTTTTTGCCTCTTGATTTGAACACCTTGGTCGTAATTTGTTCAAACGAGGAGAGATTCATGACATTCTTATTAGATGTTTGCTAAATTTTTCTTGAGCAACTGGTCCGTTTTAAAACTTCTGTTTGAGGACTAGTACAATAGACTCCTGGTCACAGTGCTTGGTTGGGTTGAGCTGCCCTTTCTTTTGTTACATTTATATCATTTCAAGCACCACATTTTTTTGTTCGTTATCTTATTTGAATAGTGAGTGGTGTAAATCAGTAATTAGCATTATTCATTCATGTTGGTAAGCTTGGTTTCTTGATCCCCTTAATCGATAAACGCCGAAAACAATAGGATACTTGTAATAAATTTCATTTCTTTTTCTTTAGAAATAAATTGAATAAATTGCATTTATTTTGCCATTCAAGAAATATTCACACATCATCAAAATGTGTGGTTCCAAGTTACTCATCCTTTTTTCAAAATTGTATTTGATGCTGTTTTGCATCCAAGCTCAAATTCTGAAACAATTTCTGTTGGGAATTAAGATTTGAAATTATTGAATAATTTACTCAATGAGGACGTGTAATTAATCTAAACATTTTAGGCCAACTGAATGCTTAAGCACTCATATATATTTCATCATAGTGATAAGCACACTGGGATTAGATCAGCAAAGTGACCCATAGCCTTATGTGAGGTTTTTGGAATTTATTTATATTTTTTTCGTATGGATGAAGGTTTAATCTGCCTCTTTGGGGCTTCAGATTGATTAGACTATACACCCTTGTGCAAATTAATTGAAACAAACTCAAAAAATTGAGAAAACTAAGAAATGTTTTTTAAATTTTAATTTACTTAAATCAAAAGTTTTTATTACATAATATGATCTCCACAGCTCTTTATTAACACTTGGACATGGTTTGGCATGGAATGCTCCAATTTTTTGCAACCTTTTATAATATTTGTGTCCTTGTACCAGACATGAATTAATGCAGTGATTAGCTTCTCTGTAGTCAAACAGTCCTTGTGGAATAGACAGTTCTTGCATATAAGCCAAATATTCTCTATTGGGTTGATATCAGGAGAGTTCCCAGGGCCATTTTATGCCTAAATTTGGTTCTCAGACATGATTTCTTGCCATTTTAGGCAAAAGCTAAGGGGATAGATCCTCCCTGGAAAATCCTCATTCATTTCGTTATCGGTTTTTCAACTCTGGTGAAATCTTTTTTTTTCAAAACAGTAATATATTGCTCAGATGCATCATACCCCTCAACAGGCTTCAAAACATCAACTCCAATGTAACCGAAACAACCCCAAAACATCTTTTAAGGGGTGTTTTACAAATTTGTTTATGTGACTATCCCGAATTCTTTTGCCTGGAAATCTCTGCATGTGTTAAGTTCATTGGCCACAGACAATTAAATAACTTTCATCAATAAATAATGCTTTTTTCTAATTTTCACAGTTCAATTATTTTATTAAATCGCCCACAAGTAGCACTTTTTCTTCATTCGTTGGGTAGGAACCTCTTTCTTCATAGGCCATAACGAACAGTAGATGAGTTGATATATATTCCATGTTCTTTTAAATCTCTATTAAGGGCAGCACTAGTCTTTTAAGGGTCTTTTTTGTTTTACATAAATCGAAAAAAGACATCTCTTGGCGTTGTTTTCGATTTTCGACCCCATTTCCCTTTCGAATTTGGAGGTATGGATCCTGTTTCCCTATTTTTGGTTTATAATACGGTCCACTAATGCAATACTAAAGCCAACTATCTTAGAAATCTCTCTATAAGTCCTTGATGTATGTTCCAAAAGAGCAACCATATTTGAACTCTTTCGGGGATTCACATGCATCGCTGACGACAGTGAAATCTCAACTGACATGATCATAGCTGCAAGCCTTTCATTTACGGAAAATCCTGCAAATGAGCTCACAAACCGGTCTGGTAAAAATTGATGATAGGTGAAGGATTTATTCATCTCATCCGTATTTTTACATATTTTAGTATGATTGGTGAAGACTACTAGGAATGATTTTAAAATTAATGACAAAAATATTTTGTTCCAATTAATTTGCACAAGGTTGTAGAATAACCACATAGTTAAGGAAAATCACAGCTTATAAGTTTTGTTGAAGTGCTCAAAAATTATTTCTTTACAATTTTGAAACAGATGAGAGTTCACACTAGGGGAAAAAATAGGTAGAATTTCCCACTCTGAACAAAATTTTAAGTAGGATTTTTATAATTGAAGTGGGAAT